>NC_056660.1:158475381-158652881 GCF_018350195.1 Panthera tigris | reverse complement strand
GAAATAGTTGATTTACTTTTAAGAACTTTTAAGAACTCCAACTCCTTTTTCTGTATAGGGCAGTTTATAATCTATACACAGTATTCTCAATGCCCAAATAACATCTGTATTTAGAGCTTATGGGAGCATTTTTTGATTCTCTAATTCTCTTGTTTCTGATTACCATTGGCTTTAAATGTCAGTCTGGCTGTAGCTCATAATTCACTCTGAGAGTTACATTCATTCCCTTGAACATTCCCTTGAATTCATTCCATTGAACATCCTTCAATGTTAAGTAGCTTTTGGGATATCTTCTTTATAAAACACCAAAATTTTCCTAATAGCTGAAACCTGGAATTTTTTTTCAAACTCTTTCTTTTTCAACTATAGATTTATAGTATTGATTTGCTATCATCTTTACTATGCTTAATAGTCTTTTTTAGATTTACCTAAAATAGTCAATTTGAATGTTAAAATGGGAATATAAAGATAAAATGTGTTAATGTGCTACAGGTTCTTTCTTTAAAAATCCTACCAATATATTTACCATTCTCCTGTTTTTAACAAATAGATTTATTTTAAAAATAGATAGGAAAATGTAACTTCCAGTACAGAAATTTCACAGATTATCTTCCAAATAAATGGGCAGTAGATCCATGAAGTAGATGGCTAGTTTTTGTGCCTATTCTTAATTTTTGCATAGGAAATTATTGATCCCAGAACTCATCACAGATGTCAAAGCCAAAGCTATACATAGTCTCTAAAAATATTTGTTCCATGAACATAATGAAGTCCAATATTTCTCTATATTATAGAACAGAATGAAAATTATGAACACATTTCATAATGACTGATATTTTATATTGAAACCCACCAAAATAGAATTTTTTTGCCAAAATGTGCAAAACTATTCTCTTTAAGGATGTATATCATATACCAATTGTGTATCCCATCACCTTTTATCTTTTCAGTTCCACAGGAAAAAAAGGTTAGCTTTCAATTTCAGCAACTGCCAAACTTTTTTTTTTTTTTTCTGAACTCTACCTGAGGAAAAGGGAGATTAACTGTATACAAGGAATTTATCTCCTATCCTAGTGATTCTTGAAACTGTCTGCACATTAGAGCCAACGTGGAAGCATTAAGAAATAGTCAAGCATGGCTGCACTTCTGGAGATTCTGCTGTAACAATGGAGGGTTGGTGTGAGTATCTGTAATGGTTTTCCAGGAAATTCTTGGGGCACCAATTCATCTCTTGCACCCTGTAGGTGTTACATTTGCAACTGTCTTCATAAAACAGAAATGAATTAGTTTGAAATATTGGGATTTTAGTGAGTATACATGTGCCTGCTATGAATATGACTGAATGATGTTATTGAAAGAACATAATTTCATTTTAAACAAGGAAAAACTAATTTTAAGTTCAATTAAAAATTTTACTTTTAGCATTTATATGTGACTACTGGCCACTCTAATTTGCAATCAAGATAGCTCTTTATTATAAATAAAATAAACAGTTTTTTTTTTTACCTCTCAATTACTTTACTTTTCCTCTCTGGAATGTTGACCTAGAGGGTCCCATACTCTTTGTATATTCTCTACACAGCATCATTGAATGTGACATGCTACAGCTAAGAGTCTATTAAGAATCATAAGTATTTTTTAAAAATCATAGGAACTTACACATGGATTAAATACATACCACTAGGCTCAGTACAAAGTGGCTAATTTAATATTATAAGCAAGTATTTTGGATATCAGGATAGTTCATGAACTTGGAATCATACAAATATGATAACTATAAATTTGGGTTCTTCCTCTGTATAACCTGCTTAATCACATACAAATCCATTTGCCTTAGTAGGGCTCAGTTTCCTAATTTAGTAAATTGATGTACTAACCCCTTAGAAATGATGCTTATATTAACCAATTAAGGTGGCAAATTTCCTTCACCATGCAAATTGATACATGACTGTTATGGAGTAGAAGTGCCACTGTATTTTTTTTCTGAGAATTGGTCTCTACTATGGACATTTATCAGAAGTATTTAAAAAATGTCAAACTTAATCAAGTTATCAGTAAAGACAACTAAGGACCTACTATATTTAAGATCAAATGGTGTATATAAGCATTTTCTTAAGTGATATATAGTGTATTAGCTCCCTGATCTCACCAGTTTGTAATACATAGAGAGAAGAACATACAAGTAGCAAATAACTAAAGGTGGACTATACTTTATGTAATTAATAGGGTGAATACAATACAAGAGGCATTATTTTCTATTGTTAATGTAACAACTTACCACAAACCTAGTAGCTTAAACAAACAAATTGAGGGGTGCCTTGGGGGCTCAGTAGGTTGAGCATCTGACTTTTGATTTTGGCTCAGGTCATGATCTCACGGTTTGTGGGATCAAGCCTCCCATTGTTATAGGAGCAGAGCTGGCTTGTGATTCTCTTCCTCCCTCTTTCTGCATCTCCCCTGTGTGTTCTCTTTCTCTTTCTCTCTTTGTCTCCCTCTCTGTTTCTCACAATGAATAAACAAACTTAAAAACCCCACAGATTTATTAACTTAGAGTTTGGGAAGTGAGAAGTCCAAAATATGTGTCATTGTGCTAAAATCAAGGTGTCAGCAGAGTTATGTCCCTTTCTGGAGGCTCCAGAGGAGAATCTGTTCCCTTCCTTTTCCCACTTCTACAGGCTACCTGCTTTTCTTGGCTTCCATCTTCAGAGTCAACAACAGGCTGGGTCCTCATACTGCTATCTCTCTGTCTCTCTCCTTTGCTGCCCTCTTGCATTTAATAAGGACACTTGTGATTTTATCGATACTACTTGAAAAATGCAAAATAATCTCTCCCTCTCAAAGTCTGCTGAATATAAGCTAAGTTCCATCTGTAACCATGATTCCTGTTTGCCATATAACCTAACATATTGCCAGTTTTCAGGAATTAGGATATGGACACCTTTGGAAGGGGAGGTATATGTGGAAAGATGACGTGGGGATATTAATCTGCCTACCACAGAAGATGTGTGAGCAGAAGCACTGGGTTGTAAAGGAAGGTCCCCATAGAGAAGGAGAGGAAGATACACCTGAGAATATATTTTAGGATCGAATTGTAGAGGTTTCTGAAAAACCAGCAGAGAATTTTAGATTTTGTCTAGAAAACCATTAGAAATGTTTGCCTGAAGAAAGAAATGATGAAGGCAATCAAAGCAAGAAGATGAAAGAAAAAGTACTGTGCAAATGAAACAAAGTAGACCAGATGTAGGAGACCAGTCATGGACTCTGGCTATGGTTTAGTTGTCTGATGGTAATGATTTGGGCCAATGTGATAGAATCAAGGATCACTAATAGAGTCTGGCAGATAAGGTGTGGAAAAACACATGGATCTGATAGTTGCAAACCTGGGAAAGTGGGGAAATTGTTGGCACCATTTATGAAAGTGAAATAATTATTTCACAATGGAAAAAAATTATTAGAAGCAAGATTTTTTTTTACAGAAAACATGAGGTAATTAAAAATGTCCTAAATCCCATCATAAAGTTTTCTATAACGAGCGAAGTATTTTTTAAATTAAGACATATTTTTTAAGCATCTTGAGGTTCACAACAAAATTGAGGGAAAGGTACAGAGATTTCCCATATGCCTTCTACCTTAACTCATGCATAGCTGCTTCCATTATCAGTATCTCCCAACAGAGTGGTACACTGGTTACAACAGATGAACCTACATTGACATGTTATAGTCACACAAGGTCCGCAGTTTATATTAAGGTTCACTCTTGGTGTGGTACATGTCATGAGTTTAGACAAATGTAGGACACGGATCTATCATTATGATATCTTAAAGAGTATTTTCACTGACCTAAAAATCCTCTGTGATCTGCCTATTCATCCCTCCAACTTACCTACTGGCAAACCCTGTTAATCACTAATCTTTTTACCCTCTATAGTTTTGCCTTTTCCAGAATGTGATATAGTTGGAATCCTAGAGTATGTAGCCTTTCCTGATTATCTTTTTTTCACTTAGTAATATGCATTTAAATTTTCTCCATGTCTTTTCATGGCTTGATAGCTCATTCCATTTTTTAATTATTTTTTATTTTAGAGAGAGATAGATATTGAGTGGGGGAGAGGGACAGAGGGAGAGAGACAAAGAGAGACAGTGACAGAAATAGAGACAGAGAGAATATCTTAAGCAGGCTCCATGCTCAATGTGGAGCCTGACATGGGGCTAGATTCCACAACCCTGGAATCATAACCTAAGCTGAAATCATGAGTTGAATGCTCAACTGAGCCATCCAGGGACATCTAATTTCTTTTTAGTGCTGAATAATATTTATTGTGTGGATGAACCAGTTTATTTATCCATTCATGTACTGAAGGACATCTTGGTTGCTTACAAGTTTTGATAATTAAATAAAGTTGTAATTCAATTTTTCAATTCAATAAAGCTGTTATAAACACATACATACAGGTTTTTGCATTAACATCAGTTTTCAATTCTTTGGGTAAACACAAGGAGTGCTATTGCTGAATGATATGGTAAAAGTATGTTTAGTGTTGTAAGAAATGTCTCAACTATATCCCAAAGTGGCTGTAGTGTTTTGCATTCCCACCAGCAAGGTATGAGTTCCCGCTGGACCACATTCTCATCAGCATTTGATGTTCTCAATGTGCAGATTTTGGCCATTGTAATAGGTTTGTAGTGGTATCCGATCATTTTTTAAATTTGCATTTCCCTGAAGACATATGATGTAGAATATCTTTTTGCATGCTTATTTTACATCTGCGTATGTTTGGTGAGGTTTTTGTAAAGGTCTTTGGCCCACTTTTTAATTGGGTAGCTTGTTTTCTTATTGTTTAGTTTAAGAGTTCATTGTATATTTTGGAAAATAGTCCTTTATCAGATTTGTCTTTGAAAATATTTTCACCTAGTCTGTGGTTTGTCTTCTCATTCTCTTGATTTGTCTTTCACAGAAGTTTTACTTTTTTAATGAAGTCCAGATTATCAATTATTTCTTTCGCGGATTGTGCCTTCAGTGTGGTACCTGAAAACTCATCACTATATCCAAGATTATCTATGGTTTCACCTATGTTACCTTCCAGAAAATTTATACTTTTATGTTTTATATTTAGGTGCAAGGATCCATTTTGAGTCACCTTTTGTGAAGAGTGTAAAGTCTAGGTCTAGATTCGTTAATATGCATGAGGATCTCTAATTTTTCTAGCACTGTTTGTTGAAAAGGCTATCTTTGCTCTATTGTAGTGCCTTTGTTTCTTTGTCAAAAATTAGTTGAGTATAGTTATTTGAGTTTATTTCTGGACTATCTGTTCTATTCTGTTGATCTATGTATCTATTCTTTCACTATTACACACTGTATTGATAACTGTAGCTTTATAGAAGTTCTGTCATTGGGTAGGGTCAGTCGTTATACTTGTTCTTCAAAATTGAGTTGGCTTTCTGGGCCTTTCATCTCTCCATATAAACTTTAGAATCAGTTCATCAAAGAAATAACTTTAAAAAATAATGGAATTATACTGATCAGGAATGGAATTATATAGATCAGGTTGAGAAGAAATGACATCCTGTCAATATTGAGTCCTTCCATCCATAAACTTGGGATATCTATTTATTTACTTCTATGATATTTTTCATCAGATTTTTGTAGTTTTTCATATATAGATCTTGTACATATTTTGTTAGATATATACCTAAATACCTAATTTTTGGAGTGTTAATGTAAATAGTATTGGGCTTAAAATGTCAAATTCCATTTGTTTATTGCTGGTATATAGGAAATAATTGACTTATACACTAATCTTGTATTCCGAAACACAGCTATTATCACATGTTAGTTCTAAGAGTTATTCTGTTGATTCGTTTGGATTTCCTACATAGGTGGTAATGTCCTCTGCAAGCAAAGATAATTTTACTTCTTCCTTCCCAGTCTGCATAACTTTTATTTCCTTTTCTTGCCTTACTGTATTAACTGGATCTTGCAGTATGATGGTAAAAAGGAATGGTGATCTTACTGAGAAAGCTTCATGTTTCTCATTACTAGTATGATGTTAGCTGTAGGGTGTGTGTGTGTGTGTGTGTGTGTGTGTGTGTTTAGATTTATTTTATCATGTTGAGAAAGTTCCACTTTATTATTTTACTGGGAATTTTTTTAAATCATAAATAGACGATGTATTTTCTCAAATGCTCTTTCTGCATCTGCTGATTTGATCATGTGATTTTTCTTTTCTGGCCTATTAATGTCATAGATTATATCAACTCATTTTTTAATATTGTACAAGTCCTATATGCCTGGGTATACCTGGGATAAATGCTGCTTTGTTGTTGTGTGTAATTCTTTCCATACCTTGTTGGATTTGATTTGCTAATATTTTGATGAGGATTTTATATTTATGTTCATGAAATATGTTAGTCTAATACTTATAATACCTTTTTCTGGTTTTGATACTAGGGTAATAGAATGAAGAAATACTCCCTCTGGCTCTATCTTCTCAAAGAGAAAGCAGAGAATTGGTACAATTTCATCCTTATATATTTTGTAGAATTTACCAGTGAGCCTGTCCAGACCTGATGCTTTTTCTTTGGGAAGGTTAATTGATTATTGATTTAGTTCTTTAATAGATACAGATATCTATTCAGAGTGTCTACTTCTTCCTGTGTCTTTCAAGAAACTGGTCCATTTCATGTCGGCTATCAATTTTGTGGGATAGAGTTGTTAATACTATTTTATCTTTTAAATGTCCATAGAATCTGTACTGATATCACCTCTTTCATTTCTTCATTAAAAATTCATGTCTGCTTTTTTTAAAACTCATTAGATGCTTATCAATTTTATTGTTCTTTTCAAAGCATGAACTTTTTTGTTGTTGATTTTCTAATGATTTCTTCTTTTCAGTTTCATTGACTTCTGCTCTAATTCATATTATTTCTTTTCTTCTGCTTACTTTGGATTTAATTAGCTCTACTTTTTCTAGATTCCTTAAGACTATTGATTTCAGATCATTTCTAACATAATATATAAATTCAATAGTATAAATCTCCCTCTAACCACTGTTTTTGTCGAATCCACAAAATGTGATAAATTTTAATTTACATGTAGTTAAAAATATTTTTTAAATTTCTCTTAAGAGTTTTTGTTGCCCCATGTATTATTTAGAGGTGTCTTGTCTATAATCCACATATTCTGGGACTAAATATTTCTATAAAAATAGAAAGGATATTTTGGCATGTGTTCCTATGCTGCTTGCACATATTGTTTCTATTTTACCAATAAAACAATTATTTCTAAAGGATTTATAGTTCTCATCTCATACTACCCAATCTTTATCCTTAGCAGTCAGTTTCTCTTGTTAACAAAAGGTGAAGCATAGCCATAGGCAGCCTACTCAACATGCATTATTCTGGAGGGTTCTCAGAAGGCCTAAATCATCTTTATTTTTAGATAAGTTGACTTGTGAAAGCAGCACTATGTAACGCTCTAAGATAGTGGTAACTATAAAATAATACTGATGTTTTCCAGAGCGGCTGCAGCAGTTTGCATTCCCAACAGTACAAGAGGGTTCCCGTTTCTCCACACCCTCGCCAGCATCTATAGTCTCCCGATTTGTTCATTTTAGCCACTGACTGGTGTGAGGTGGTATCTGAGTGTGGTTTTGATTTGTATTTCCCTAATAAGGAGCAACGTTGAGCATCTTTTCATATGCCTGTTGGCCATCTGGATGTCTTCTTTAGAGAAGTGTCTATTCATGCCAAATTATGGAAAGAGCCTAAATGTCCATCAACTGAATGGATAAAGAAATTGTGGTTTATATACACAATGGAATACTAAGTGGCAATGAGAAAGAATGAAATATGGCCCTTTGTAGCAACATGGATGGAACTGGAGAGTGTTATGCTAAGTGAAATAAATCATACAGAGAAAGACAGATACCATATGTCTTCATTCTTATGTATATCCTGAGAAACTTAACAGAAGACCATAGGAGAGGGGAAAGAAAAAAAAAAAGGTTAGAGAGGGAGGGAGCCAAAACATAAGAGACTCTTAAAAACTGAGAACAAACTGAGGGTTGATGGGGGGTGGGAGGTAGGGGAGGGTGGGTGATGGGTACTGAGGAGAGCACCTGTTGGGATGAGCACTGGGTATTGTATGGAAAACAATTTGACAATAAATTTCATATAAAAAAATAATACTGATGGCATTTCAAAACTTTGAGAAGAAATTTCCTAGGATCTTTTGACTCAAAGAATAGAATATGGGCAGGCCACATCAACATTACCTTGAATCAGGTTAAAAATGCACAATGTTTAGAATGGCTATAATTAACAACTCAGAAAACAACAGATGTTGGTGAGGATGGGGATAAAGAACACTTTTGCACTATTGGTGGGAATAAAATCTGGTGCAGCTGTTCTGGAAAACAGTATGGAGGTTCCTCAAAAAATTAAAACTAGAATAATCCTACCACCCAGCAATTATGCTACTAGGTATTTACCCAAAGGATACAAAAATGCTGATTCAAAGGGGCACATGCACCTCTAATGTTTATAGCAGCACTATCATCAATAGCCAAAGTATGGAAAGAGCCCAAATGTCCATCGACTGATGAATAAAGAAGATGTGTGTGTCTATACACACACACACACGTGCGCGCGCGCACACACACACACACACACACACACACAATGGAATTTTATTCAGTGATCAAAAAGAATGAGATCTTGCCATTTACAACAATGTAGATGGTACCAGAGTGTATCATACTAAGAGAAATAAGTCAGTCAGAGAAAGAAAAATATCATATGATTTCACTCATAATTGGAATTTAAGAAACAAAACAGATGAACATAGGGGAAGGGAAGCAAAGATAAGATAAAAACAGGAGGAGGCAATCCATAAGAGACTCTTTTTTTTTAAGGTTTATTTATTTTTGAGAGAGAGAGAACATGAGTGGTAGAGGGGTAGGGAGAGAGGGAGACACAGAATCTGAAGCAGGCTTCAGGCTCTGAAACTGTCAGCACAAAGCCTAATGCAGGGCCTGAACTCAGAAATGGCAAGATCATGACCTGAGCTAAAGTTAGACACTTAACCTACTGAGCCACCACTGTAAGAGACTCTTAAACACAGAGAACAAACTGAGAGCTGCTGAGTGGGTGTTGTTAGGTGGGGGATAGGATAAATGGATGATAGGCTTTAAGGAGGGAAGTTGTTGGAATGAACATTAAGTGTTATATGTACATGATGAATCACTAAATGCTATTTCTGAAACCAGTATTACACTGTATGTTAACTAACTTGGAATGAAATGAAATGAAATGAAATGAAATGAAATGAAATGAAATGAAATGAAATGAAATGAAATGAAATGAAATGAAATGAAAAAGAAATGCACAATGTTGGCTTCATCTTGGGTATTTTGAATCAGCCCACATTTGAGTAAGATCTCCAGGTAATTTATTTGCAGTTTACAGTTCGAGAGGCACTGCTCTAAGGCTAATAACTACAACTGAAAGTCCCTCTAGACCAAACAACCTTATATCTGAAATCAACTAAGGTCAATATAGTTTTTGAGATTTATAAGAGTGAAGACTGATTAACATTAATCCAGAACAGTTCTTCCCTTGGCAAGACTCTCTTATTTGCTTGATCTGAGCATCAGGCACTATTTTTATAAAAAAAATTAGTAATTTCACATATTTACAATGAAGAAAAATATTTTTAAAATCTTACAAAGATACTAAATGTTAATTAGACTAATGAATTTCACTTTTAGCTCTTGATAATGCTGTTAACACAATAAATATATTTTTTATTCTCACACAAGGTATTTTAACTATTATAGGATAAACTCCAATCTTAGTGTTTGAGTAAATGATCAGATAAACCAGGATATGATAACATAATAACATAAATTTAGGAAATATACAAGTTAGCCATTAAAAATTTAAAGATGATGATAGTTCACCTTGGGTTCCTCTTTTGCTTCTCCATTAGAGAATTTATTTGTCAGGTTTGAGTTTTAAGTACTCACTTTCACAGAAAATTAAATTTCCATTTAAAAATGTCTTACTGGTAAGGCATCTTTGTCACTCATTTACTAGATATTCTTGGGTAAGATGTGTTTCTATGTATTAACTACCAAATGTTTTCACATTTAAAATATATAATTATATAATAATTACCAATTAGGTATATATACAAAATTAAAAATTTTAATATACTGTTCATTTCCCACTTGCAACCCATTATACTCAAACACAGTTCCACTAGAAATTAAGCACACTTTCTAGGCAGATTTTAATGTGTACTAACATAAAGAATGCTAAAACAAAAATTCTCTATGATATGGTAAACATGTATTATTTCAAAAAAGTCCTGGGAATTCTTTTATTTTGAAAATGCTTTAGAGGTACCTTCTTGAATGGAACATTTTGCTGGTGTTTCATTGTCACTCAGTCAAAAAAGACTGAAGTAAAGAAATGCTTTGAATTAAAGAGAAAGTGATGCAACTAAACAACACTGCATGAGGTCTGTGTGCAGATAATTAAAGATGAAAATGATGGTAACAGAGAGCATGCAATTACTATATAAGATAAAGAGGACACTGGAGGCAGTTTAAGAATTTTTCCCTATGATATTGAGTCCCTTGGCTCCCAACCCTACCATATTCCTTGAGAGTCTTACATATATTTAATGTGAACTTAACAACTGACCTTATATAATTCAGTAGTGGCTTTGTGACAGCACATCACAAACTTGTTAACCAACTTGTTGGAGCATCTCAAAGAAATACATTGTTAAGAACTATATCCAGATAGGGCAAATGACATGGAAGTGTCATATGTTCAATACACATAATTTAACTAAGCCACCGAACATTTTAAAGCCACCCTTCAGCATTCAAGAGGTCCTTACACAGGCACATTTTGAGCTGTTTATCCTTTAGGAAGTGCTGACTCCAATGCTCTCACTTAGAGAATTTTGTTTTGACATAATCACTTCTGGTTGATGTGTCCTTAGATACCATGCCATGATCCAACTGCACACAATGCTATCCATTCCAGCTGATTGGTTTTTGCTAACCTTTGTCACAACCTTAAATGGTTGATTTTAACCAAGAATAGGCTCACTGCACCGAATGCTATTAGATCTCAGCTTCATAGAGTTACTATTTTCAGCCTTGGGAAAGAAAATTTTTGGCTAAGGCAGCTAAAATCTGGAAACCTGTATTAATGATTCCTTTTCTACAGATGTAACTTGGTTTTTTACAATGACCATGGAAATATTACTAGTAAAATAATAAAAATATTTTTCATTTACGTTACACTTAGAATTTACAGAGGACTTTACAAATATGCAATATAAATCAAGGGTGAAAAGTTAATTAAGTATCCTCACAGTTTATCTTATTGTATACCTTTTATCTTTCCTAATTTTTTTTCCAGTTTCTCTTATTAACTACTTATCTATTGTTTAATTAAAGAAATGTTTTTCTCGAGTTCTAGCTTGGGGCAAGTCTTCCTGCAGTCAGTGTTGAGAAATATAGCAAACCAGTGTTAATTTTAAGTGATGCAAGTTGCACAAGGTAAGAGTTCAAATGATAAAAGTTAAATAACTAAAACAGTGTATATTATAAACCTTTATAATCACAAACCTTTTCAGATAGATGAATGTACATAATACGTGCCACAACATGGATGGAAATGGAGGGTATTATGCTAAGTGAAATAAGTCAGTCAGAGAAAGACAGATATATGATCTCACTCATATGTGGAATTTGAGAAACTTAACAGATGACCATAGGGGCAGGGAAGAAAAAATAAGATACAAACAGAGAGGGAGGCAAACCAGAAGAGACTCTTAAATACAGAGAACAAACTGAGAGTTGATGGGGGTGGAGGGTTGGGGAATAAGGAATATGGGTGATGGGCATTGAGGAGGGCACTTGTTGGGATGTGCACTGGGAGTTGTATGTGACAAATCATGGGAATCTACTCCTAAAGTCAAGAGTACACTGTAGGTTAGCTAACTTGACAAAAAAAAACCCCACATAAGACAGTGTTTTTATATATTCATAACATATAAAATATATTTATGAATATATAAATATATAATATATAAAATGTATAGAGAAATATATAAAATATATAATATGTATATAGAATATAAACTTAATAGATTTATTGACTGTTTATGTATAAACACCCATGTTACATAGAACAAGGACGTGAAAATGAGTACAAATGAGATTGCAGGAAGACTTGCTCCAGACTAGAACCTGAGCACCTCCTCTTGAGGGACATATATGCTACTATGGTTACTGATCTGAGACCACTAGACTCAGGAAATCATCTTTTTCTTTTCTTAAAATATCTAATTGCTATAGGAAATAAAACTTTATGGGTGTCATAGATTTACCTGTTGTAAGTCTTCATAGGCTAATTAATATATTAAAAGGAGTAAGCACTTTTATAGTAATACCACATGCCAGGAACCATTCTAAGCGTTTTACAGATATGAAATCCCCATAATTCCCATAATCCCCATAGTGAGATTATGTGGGTACCACTGTTTTCCCTTTATCACAGGTGAGGAAGAGAGGCATAGAAAAGTTAAATGGTCCATGGTTACATGGCTAGAGCAGAGCCAGGTTAGAAAAGCAGGTTTTTATACTCTTTATAAGGGTACATACCATCTCTTGACTTTATTATAATGCCCTTGAAACTACTAGAATCTCCAAAGATTTTTTGACTCAGAAAATGGAAGTTTATTGAGTAAACAAGTGGTAGCCACAGACATGCCTGTCACTCCCAGAGAAGCCCAGGAACTACCACCCAAATGATTCTTATCTGGGGGGAAACATAATGGTATCTGAGCTGCTACTTATTGTGAGTAAATTCTGTATATAGATTTTTTTTTAATTCCAAAGTTCATGAAGTGAAGACAAATAATAGAAGAGATTCTTAGTGGTTAAGAAAAAAAATAAAAGTTTGTGAAAACTGGTTAATGTGAAGGTGACTGGCTTACTTATTTTGGAGAAACTATTATATAATTTGACTACTGATATCCATTTTGGATATAAAGACAATGTATGCCAGGGGGGAAAAATGAAGACTGTGTTTCTTTTCACTTAAGAGAAAAGAGATAGAATAGAGATGTTATTTCAGAGACCCTCACAAATAAATCACCCTATGAATAGTTCCTCCAACCACCCAGTTTCCAAGTGCTTGAAGATTCTGTAGTGTGGCACTGGGAGATGGAAATTGCAGGCTTATTCTAGGGACAAATGTGACAGGGGATAAAAATGCAACTAGCAGATATGGAAAGTGGTAACAGCAGAATAGATTCTTATCTCATTTTCTCAAGCTCTTCCTTAAATTGTTCCCCTAAAGAACATTTAATTCAAGCTCAGAGACCCAGAAAGCTATCTTATCTTGTTTGAAAACTGACTTTCACAAGTAAAGTAATCAGTTCTGACCTTAAAACACTAAGCTACTAGTCTAAATTATGAGAAAATCTGACTTCATTTAAGTCTGTTATTTTCTTTGAAATATTTTCTTTGGTAATTTAGCATTCAACTTCCTTGACTCTCCTCTCATGCAGAGTCATGCAGGGATCATTTTATTAGCTATTCCTCATTTCATACCCATAAAACTCCTGCATACTTCACTTGCCTTCTGTTGTCCCCCTTCAAATTTGAACAATGTTCTTTCCTTAGATAGACTCATTTCCACATGGAGTTTCATTCCAACCTCCTGGAATGAGAAAATATCCTTAACTGATGGATGTGTTCAGACTTTTTATACTGTCAAACATTATCCAGATGGTGTCAGTGATAACAGTTCTATAAACTGTAAATTTTAACAATCTCCAGTTTGAAATATGTAAGCACTGCCTCCCAGCATGCACAAATTACAAAATATCTTAGCTTAACAGATATATGATTATGTTTAAAACTGATACACTCCTTCACGTATGAAGCAAATGTATTTTCCTTGGAAAATTCAAGAAAATATATGAAAGATTATTAAAAAAATCACATATACAAAAAATTGTGTGGCCTATTTATTTAAACATAAAGAAAGGAGGAAGGAGGGAGAAAGGAATGGAAGAAGAAGAAAGATTATCTGTGCCCCCCCCCAAATTATTTGTAATGACTAGCCAAATATGTTCCCACCATATGAGATACATACATACAAAGTGGTTGGAATAAAGTACAGAATAGCAAAGGTAGTTATTTAATTTGCTTATGGATGTTTGATTATGCATTTAATCAATTATACTTTTACTTCTTCTGGCCTAAGATACCATGAAGAAAACTATTTATCTTTTCTGCTTCATCTGAACTTACTGTAGGTTTATCATAAATACTCATGTTCCCTAAGGCAAGATAAGAAACAACGCACTCCTCAGACATACACACACACTATCAAAATACCATAATCATAATTCAAGTTATTTGAACAAATTTGGTTCATGGCATGTTAGAACTATAGGTGACTCTGTATATATTGCCCTATCTTTATTTCTAATGAACATTTTTTCCCTTAAATCCTTCAGTCTATTCAGGTAGTTGCAAAGCATCTGGGAAAATTGATGTGATACATAGAATGACTTAGTTTGAAAGATTCTTACGTAAGATCCAAAATCTTTGACTGAACAGATTGTTCTCTATGATATGAGGCTAGGAACAGATGATTAAAATTTTATACATATGAATATGTTCACACACATAATGATTAATCATATTTATATATGGCATACACATAGACACATACATTCATTTATAATGTTCAAAGTGGTGATTAATGGGTATTAAATGCTTCAAATGAAGTTTCTTAACACCCTATGAAGATATATTAAATTAAATAATATGATCTTAAATCACATATTATGAAAATAAGTGTTGTTTTAATTTTTATTGAAAGCCGACCAGAACTTTAAGTGGACGCTCATACAAAGACACTCTTGTGATAGCATTATGGACCTGAAGGGTACTTTACTTTTGGCAAACATTTTCCATGCCAGCCGCAGAATACACTGTTTCAATTACCTCTTTCCCCTCAGATTTTTCACTGAATTTGATAAAAAGACCTCAAAATCCTAGTCCCAATAGCTTTCCTCTCTTCCACAACCCAGTATGACACTAATTTGGTTGTTTGCCCTGGTAACGGTGTTAATCTTTTGGACATCACTGAATTCTAAACTATGAGAATCTAGTGATTGGTGCTTAGATGGAGAGTTTTATAATGTGGAAACACTTTGAAGAGCAACCAGCTATATAATATAAGACTGAATTCCATCATATCAATACACAAAGTGGAAACCTCAATTGAGAGACTTTAGGGATATTAATTAAAAATCAGGCTTCTAAAAATACTTATCATTTTATTGTATATATGAGCAGGAAAAATGAAACTTAGGAATAAACCTTGTATCACAGGAATACCAATATATTTCTAAGGGAAGCATTAGAGAAAAAAAAAATGAAATCTTTTTTTTTCTCTATGCTCACATTAACATTTAGAGGCTTAGTGCTTTTTTTTTTTTTTCACAGATTTCTTTTTTACTTTTTTTTTTTTAAGTTTCTTTATTTATTTTGAAAGAGAGAGAAAGAAAGAGCAGGTGAGGGAGGGGCAGAGAGAGGGAGAAAGAATCCTAAGCAGGCTCTGCTCTGTCAGCACAGAGCCCAATGCAGGTTTCAAACCCATAAATTGTGAGACCATAACCTGAACCGATCAAAAGTCAGACGCAAAACTGACTGAGACACCCAGGCACCTGTTTTTTGTTTGTTTGGTTTTTTTTCCTCTTTTTTTTTTTATAGATTTCTTAGCTAAGAATATACAACTGTTATGAACTTCCTTAAAAGATTTTAAAAAATGATACATAGATATTCTAACAATGCAAAGTGAAAACATTCAAGTTGAAACGCCAATTTGTGACAACACAATCTCAAAAAGACAAAATTGGAACAGGAGGAAAACAACATAAATAACACTGCTTTTAAACTCTGTGGTTGGCTTTATATTTCAAACATTAAAAGCATATGCTATCTTGGTTCGAAGACTCCATAATCAATAATGAATAAAGTTTGAACAAGCTGAGGAATCATTAGCTTCATGTTAAGCCCTGTTCACCTTCTCTGGACCATTTCACACCTCAAAGTCTTAACTGAATAAATATATCCTGCATTTAATGACTATGAAATTAAGTTCAAAAATGGTATTCATTAACTTATTTTTATGTAATCATTTGCCCTATTGTAAGCATTATTTGAAAATATAAGGTATCTGGATTTATGTGATTCTCAGTCATTTCTCACTGTCATAATGTCTATATTAAGTAATTCTAATTATGCCCAATTTATTATTTTCAAAGAAACACAAGTTATACACAATTATGTTTAGCGCCTAAAAACAGGAATATTTTAAGGTTTTAATTTTAAAAGTCTATAATAAATTGACTTTAAGAATTCAGAAGTTTAGTATTCCCTTCAATTTCAGTTTATATTATCTTCTATTTTGTGTGTTTCAGCCACTTTATTTTCTAAAATGTCATAACACTGATCATAGATAGATGTATGAATACCTTTAGTTTTGTGAGGACTTTTTCATTCTAAGCAACCAATTTTATAAATATTTTATCTCTCAATTGATACACTAGTTACTAGAATTAAGTTAACCACATGGATTTTAAGACCAGGCAATCTAGAGGATGGGATACACTTTAATAATAATAAAAAAGACACATCTAGAAGAAAACAGACTTTTTACCATCTGTTTTTGATCTGTTTCAAGGAATATGTAGTTAAGAAATAAAATAAATTTGGGGCGCCTGGGTGGCTCGGTCGGTTAAGCGTCCGACTTAGGCTCAGGTCATGATCTCACGGTCCGTGGGTTCGAGCCCCGCGTCGGGCTCTGTGCTGACAGCTCAGAGCCTGGAGCCTGTTTCAGATTCTGTGTCTCTCTCTCTCTGACCCTCCCCCGTTCATGCTCTGTCTCTCTCTGTCTCAAAAATACATAAACGTTAAAAAAAATAAATAAATAAATTAAGATGACAGTAAAAATAAGTATAGACTCTAGAAAGATATAATGACTTATACACTTCAATCCAAGAGATAGAGTGATCTAGTATTGAGGCTAAGAAAATGCTGTTTGGAGTCTAACATCTGAGTTTGATTCTTCATTCTGCAACTTTCTGTTTGTTCAAGTTATTTTACCTTTCTGAGACTTAATATGACCATGTTTCTCTTTAGATTATTCATAATACCCATGCTTTGGCAGTAGATGCTACTATCGTGTTATTAGGAAAGATTTGCAAGTCCATCGAGTATCAACCGGAACCTACGCTTACACCATTTAATTATATCTGTTTTGACCACAGAAGGAGCTGAGGAGTACCTGCCTTCTCGTGCATGTTCATCACTTCCCCCTTCTAAGGTGTTCTCTACATTTTATTCCTATTGTGGGTTTCCTACCTCAGCAGCATCTTCTGATTGATTGTCGACTTCTGCCTTCTCATTTTTATGATAGAAATCTGAAGCTGAAAATATCTCTGAAAATCAGCAACTTTATCTTCCTGTTCCTTTAAAACCTGAAGAAAACAAACAAAAAAAAACCACTATGATATCAAGAGAAAAAAAATATTCTTTTTACACTAATACTTAACAGCATTTGACTAGAAGAAAGTATTTGTTTAATCTTCTCACGTATCAAGTCTATGTAATATTTTTAACTACTGGAATTTACCAACTACCGTGGGGAAACATTGGCAGCAGGCCCTGGTACACACCATTCTATTCTCTGTTTTTATAAGTTCAATTTTTTCAGAAGTCACACATAAGTGATACCACATAGTACAGTATGTGTCTTTCTCTGTCTAGCTTATTTCACTTAGCATAATGCCTGCTAGGTTCATTCATGTTACCATAAATGTTAAGATTTCCTTCTCATTTATGGCTTCATAATATTCCACTGCACGTATGCATGTCTGTGTGTGTCATATTCTCTTGATTCATTTGTTCATAAATGGACATATAAGTTGTTTCTGTGTCTTGGCTATTGCGAATAATGCAGCAATGAGAATAAGAGGGCATATTTTTTAAGCTATTGATTTTGTTTCCTTTGGATATATATTCAGAAGTATAATTGGTGGATCATATGGTAGTTCTACTGTTAACTTTTGGAGGAGCCTCCATACTGTTTTCCATAATGGCTGTACCAATATGCACTGCACACCATACAAGGGTTCCCTTTTCTCAACATCCTCACCAACATTTGTTATCTCTTGTCTATTTAATATTAGCCATCTTCACAGTTATAAGGTGATACCTCATTATGGTTTTGATTTCTATTTCCCTGATGATTGATGATGTTAAGCACCTTCTCATGTATTTGATGGCCACTTTGGAAAAATACATAAGAAACTTATACCTCTCACTAGAGAAAAAAAAACAAACAACTAAAAAATGTGCAAAGGACTTAAATTGACTGATAGTATTTTAATCTGAAAATTGTAACCCTCTTGATGGTTAATGCCTAAATACTGACTGTCTCTTGAAAGTTCTTCTAATATCTTCCACTTCGATACTCTTCACAGAGGTGCTATACTGATTCTTAAGTTTCTCTTCAGCTAACCTCTTCTTGCTAATGTCCCACATAGTCTATTCCTCTTTGGATCACGCCATCCTGGCTCAAGCTTGGCTAAATTACTCAACATCCTCTTAATCTAAGGGAAAACTCATATCTTTTCCACCAAACACTGGAAATAAGAACCATCCCCTATGGAGCCCTCTCTCTATGTTCTGCTTCCCAGATAATATCATCCAGACTATTTCTTTTCCAGTGAGAGTCAGGTATGAGTTTCTATACTTTCATGATTTTTAGATGGTTCCTTGAAGTCTATTCACATGGCTTAACTTGAAAAGGAGCACATCCTCCCCATCTCCCCCAAGAAATGAGAGAGGAAAAGCACAGCCCTCCAAAATTTTCCTCAAGGAAATCCTATTCACTGGTCCTGACTCATTAGTTTACCAGGCCTCCTCTTATATATAAGCTGGACTTGGTGATGGGTTAAGTGTTGCAAAACCAATTTGGGCCACTTTCCAACAAATTCTGCACACAAGGTCTAGCACCTCTGTAAAATGTGTGGGCACTTAACACCCATTGTACTTTGCTTTCAGCGCTAGCCAGGAAACAGCAGGAAAAGTCTCTCTTACTGACCTGCTACAGTTATATAAAGGCAGCTGAACTGAGTAGATGTTTCCTATTTGGGCTAAGATCCTACTCCCTTAGAAGAAACATCAGGCTGACCAAATTTGAACTAGGTGTTTATGCACAATATTTATTCTTGATAACTTTTTAAACTCAATCCACAAGTATTTACTATCTACACATATTCAGCAAGCACCAGGAGTTATTCTTAATAATTTAAGTAGAAGAGACCATCATTTTCTCTAAAACAATACTTCTAAAATTTATGTATGTTAATAAGAAGAAAATAAAGATATAACATTTGTTGTATGAAAATACATGCTGAAATAGCAAACAGTTATAGTCTTCAAAATTGGATGGGATATGTATACATGTGGGTACATGAAGAATTCACAAAGAGTATGCAAAAAGGAATATTTTAAAGGAATCCATTTTTAAAATCTTCAACTCTCTTATGTACACATAACCCAAAACTTATCTGCCCAAAAAGGAAGATGTAGTTTAGTTTTTCTCCATTTCCCAACTTCCATTCATATTTCTTTTCTTTTCTGACTTAGATCATATTTCCTACCTCTTAGATTTTACTATCTTACATCATTCTGGGTGATAAAAACTCCAGAATAAGAAAAAATAGCAATGATTTTCACAATGTAGCTTTTGATTTTGAAAAACTAAATGATTCTGATGAAATGGATAAGAAATAATAAATATTTTTCAGTTCAGAGGTTTCCAATTATTTGAATTCAACAAAATTTAAAAGAACACATAAGTGAGTTACTGTCTGCTAACATATTAAATAGTTTTTGATGACAGATCACTATGTGGTTTTAAGCAAATGATTGAAAGGAGGTTGAATAATGCAGACATTGCTATTATTCCTTTAATTCTCACCAATCCATTTCTGTGAACAAAGTTTCTCAGAGCTTACATACATTAAAAGAAAAATAGTGGGGTGCTAGGTGGCTTAGTCAGTAGAGCGTCCAGCTCTTGATTTTGGCTCAGGTCTTGATCTCAGGGTTTGTGAGATGGAATACCACAATTAGAAATTGGATATTTGGAAACTGTCTCTCTCCCTCTGTCTCTACCCATCCCTGTTCATGCTCTCTTTATTAAAGTAAATAAACATTTAATACCAAGAAAAAAAGAAAAATTAGATAAAAGAAAAAATAGAATTGATGCTTAATACTATCTCATTCTAACAAGTAATATAACTTATCACCAGAAATATGAGCTAATTATAAAAAATCAGTGTAACTTATTAGCATGTGTATTTTAGAAAATTTTCCTTTTAATGTTTAGTTAAGTATTAAAATTAATATTTTATATTTATATACCATTATATGCATTTATATTTATATATATTACATATAATATACATGAGCAGGTTTAAATTGTTGATTTATCAAGTTATTAACAGCAAAATTATCTGTAAAACAAAAAAATGTCCATCAGTAGGAATTTAAAATAAACTGTGGTACAGCTATACATGGGAATATATGCAGCTACAAAAAGAAAGTGAGAAAACCTCTAATGACTGATATGAGTGATTTCCAGGACCTATTGCTTTGTCAGTCTAAATAATGCACTCTCACCAAAGATATACACATCCCAATCATCAGAACCTTTAAGTATTACCATACACGGAAAAAGATAATTTGCAAATATGACTAAAATAAGGATCTTGATATGGATTATCCAGCTGGGCCCTGAATGTAACTTCAGTTATCTTTGGAAAAGGAGCCAAAGGTGACACCTGGGTGGCTCAGTTGGTTAAGCATCTGACTCTTGGTTTTGGCTCAGGTCATGATCTCACAGTTTCATGAGTCTGAGTCCCACATTGGGCTCTGTGCTGACAGCACAGGACCTGCTTGGGATTCTCTGCCTCCCTCTCTCTCTGCTGCTCCCCTACTTGTGCTGTCTTTCTCAAATAAACTTAAAAGAAAAGAAAAGAAAAGAAAAGAGCCAAAGGAAGATGTGATGACAAAACAGAAGGCAATATTAAGATGGAAGCAGATAATGGAGTGGTTTGCCTACCCACCAGGGAATACCAAAGCAATCTCCAGAAGCTGGAAGAGCAAGAAATAGATTTAGAAGGAATTAGTCCAGCAAACACCTTGAATTTAGACCCGAAAGACTGATTTAGACTTTTAACCTCCAGAATTATATACGGTAATACATTTATGTTTTTTAGGCCATAAACAAGTTTCTGGTAATTTGTTACAACAACAGTTAGGAAACGAATACCATTGTTAAAAGATAAAGATCAATACATTTTATATAGTATGCTCTATTTTATGAAAGAACAGCTGAGAGCAGAAGAACTTATTTTGATGTTTGCCTGTATATACCTAAAAGACACTAGAATTATACCAAGAAACTAATAAAAGTGGTGATCTGTTGGTTACAGATATAGAAACCAGACTTATCAATGCTTGCCTTATTATATAGTATTTTGATCTTGAACCAAATGAAAGTATAACTTATTTAAGACAAAACAAATAATAAATCAATACATATAGGGGAGGAGTTAAGATGGGAGAGCAGCATGGAGATCCTGAGCTTGTCTCATCCATGAAATGCAGCTAGATCAGCACCAAACTGCTTGAAACACCTAGGAAATTGATCTGAGGACTAACACCACAATCTGCATCACTTGAGCCACAGAACTCCGCAGGTTTGCAGTGTGGAGAGGTAAAAGGGCAGGGGGAGAAAAGACACAGAGGGTAGGGAGCTGTTTTGGCAGAGAGAACAGAGAAAGAGAAAGGGGAAGAGTACAGGCATAAGGATCCTGCAAGAAAAGCACTTTCCTGGAAGTAGCTGGAGAGCAAGAGAGAGAAAAAGTGAAAACACTTGCAGGGGACTGAACAAGTAATTTGTTCCCCAAAATCATTGATGGGAAGAAAGGAGAGGGTTTCAATACTATCAGGATTCTATAAATAGTGGAATGCAGAGTTTGAAGTTTCGGAGTTCAGTGTTTGGCGGTGCTCTGGTGAGGAAGCAGGGTGAATCCCCAGGAGCAGACAGCAGGGTCTGAAGGGTCCATGTGCCACAAGGGGAGAAGCAGTTCCTCTGCTTCAAGTGCATTTGGTAGAGGCCATACAGCCTCCCCACAGGCAAAGGTACCAGTAGACCCCAGAGAGCAGCCACATTTGCTGGTATTGGGAAAAAAAGATGCCAGAGTGTGGTGAAACCTGGCGTGGGCTGTGTGTTGTGATTTGCCATAATCTCTGAACCTCTGCTGCCACTGCATGATCACACGAACATTTTCTGGGGCAAGCCAGTATCTGGCCATTGCTCAGTGAGACTCTCCCCCAGAGAGTCGGTGGGGGTCCAAGTTGCAGAGGTCTCTGAAGTTTGGGGTTTTGAAACACAACCCCACCTGAGATAAAACTCCCAGGCAAGGAGGTGCTGCCTGGAGGGCAGACGGCTTGGACAGAAATAGGGTCAAAGGCAGGGAGTGTAGAGAGGCCTGAGAAAAAGGAGGGGTGCTGGATCGTGGGTCAATGAGAGCACAAAGTTCCTGTACCAGAAACTAGGGAGCCGGGCGAAGACATTTCCATCTCTCCCAGGGACATGCATGTGTGCATGCACATGCATGCCACAATGACCCACCCCAGTAAGCTAAGCAGTGCCACCTAGTGAAGAACAGAGCCATTACACCAATTCCCGCCCAACTGCACCCTCCAGGCACATCCCCTAGAAGACCAGCACAAGTCACTTCATTTGCTTAGGTTACCGACTATAGAAGGCTTCATAGTTTCAGTTCTAGGGGAACTCAATGTTCTAGTTACTGGATGTAACTTCATTCGGGTTTCATTCTGTTTGCTGGTTATTTGTTCATTTTCTTTGCTTCTGTTTTCACTTAGATTGTGTTCCTTTTTTCTTTCTTTGTGTTCTTCCTCTTTCTTGGATACAGAAAGAGGAAACTTTTAGTTATTTTTTACTTTATTTTTTATTTAAAATTTTTTTTGTTCTATATCATTTTCTTTATTTCACTTTATTCCATTACATAGTTTTTTTTTAATTTTTAATATTTTTCTTACCTTTTTTCCTCTTTTCTTTTCCTTTTTCCTATATTCTACCAAGCTTCTTTCAACAAGCAGACCAAAACACAACTAGGATCTAGTTTTCCTTATTTGATATTTTGTATTGTTTTTATGTTTTTTAATTTTAATTTTTTATTTCATTAATTGTTTTCTTCCTCCAAAATGACAAAATGAAGGAATTCACTCCAAAAGAAAGAATAGGGAGAAATGACAGCCAGGGGCTTAATCAACACAGATATAAGCAAGATGTCTGAAGTAGAAATTATAATTTAGAAATAGATGGGGCGCCTGGGTGGCTCAGTCGGTTGAGCATCCGACTTCGGCTCAGGTCACGATATCGTGGTCTGTGAGTTCGAGCCCCACGTCAGGCTCTGTGTTGACAGCTTGGAGCCTGGAGCCTGCTTCAGACTCTGTGTCTCCCTCTCTCTCTGCACCTCTACTGCTCACTCTCATGCTCTGTCTCTGTCTCTCTCTCTCTCTCAAAAATAAATAAACATTTAAAAAATTAAAAAAAAAAAGCAAGAGAACACATATTGGATCACAAATCATCCCTCAACAATACAAAAAGATTGAGATCATACCCTGCATATTTTCAGACCACAATGTTATGAAACTTAAAATCAACCACAGGAAACAATTTAGAAAGACCCTGAATACTTGGAGATTAAAGAACACAGTACTAAAGAATGAATGGGTTAACCAAGAAGTTAAAGAGGGAATTAAAAAGTACATGGAAGCCAATGAAAATGAAAACATGACAGCCCAAAACATCCAAGATGCAGCAAAGGCAGTCATAAGAGGGAGGTATATAGCAATCCAGGCCTTCCTAAAGAAGGAAGAAAGGTCTCAAAGACACAACCTAGCCTCACATCTAAAAGAGCTTGAAAAGAACAGTGAATAAAGCCCCAAGCCAGCAGAAGACAGGAAATAATAAATAATAGAGCAGAAATGAATGATACAAGAAAAACAAACCAAACAAAACACACACACACAACAATAACAACAAAACCTAGTAGAACAGGTCAATGAGTCCAGGAGCTTGCTCTTTGTAAGAACTAACAAAATTGATAAAACTCTAGGTGGACTGATCACAAAGAAAAAGGAAAGGATGGGGACCAAAATAAATAAAATCAAGAAAGAAAGGATCTATCACAACCAACAATGCAGAAATACAAATAATCATAAGAGAGAATTATGAGCAATTATATGCCAATAAGTTGGGAAATCTGAAAGTAATGGACAAATTCCCAGAAACATATAAACAACCAAAGTTGAAACAGGAAGAAATAGAAAATTTGCACATACCCATAACCCATAAAGAAATTGAGTCAGTAATCAAAAAATATACCAACAAACAAGAATCCAGGGCTGGATGGCTTTCCAGGGAATTCTACCAAACATTTACAGAAGACTTAACACCTATTCTTTTGAAGCTGTTCCAAAAAATAGAAATGGAAGGAAAACTTCCAAACTCATTCTGTGAAACCAGAATTACCTTGATTCCAAAACCAAAGACCCCACCAGAAAGGAGAACTACAGACCAATTTCCCTGATAAACATGGATGCAAAAATACTCAATAAGATACTAGCAAACCATATCCAACAATACATTAAAAGAATTATTCACAATCACTCACACACACACACACACACACACACACTCTAGAATACTGCTTGGTGATCAAAAAGAATCAAATCTTGCCATTTGCAACAACATGGCTGACACTAGGGTGTATTATGCTAAGCAAAGTAAGTCAGTCAGAAAAAGACAAATATCACATGATTTCACTCATGTGTACAATTTTAGATACAAAACAGAAGAACATAAGGGAAGGGAAGGAAAAATAATATAAAAACAGAGAGGGAGATGAACCATAAGAGACTCTTAAATACAGAGAACAAACTGAGGGTTGCTAGAGGGTTGTTGGGTGTGGGGATGGGCTAAATGGGCTAGGGGCATTAAGGAGGATACTTGTTGGGATGAGCACTGGGTGTTACATGTAAGTGATGCATCACTAAATTCTATTCCTGAAATCATGATTACACTATATATTAACTAACTTGGATAAACAAGCATTAAAAAAAGAAGAAATAAAGGAACTTGAGTTGGAAAGGAAAGATGATTTGGCAATGTAAAGAATATGGAACCTCAAAAGGGTTTCATATTTGGAGAGTGGTAAAGAAATTGGGGAAGATGGATTCAAATGACGTTAGGACATTCTGTAAGAGTATGAGGATAATTTACCTGAACCATGTAATTGAGTACCTTTAATAAAGAGGTGCATTCTTTGAAAAAATACATATATACATACATACATACATACATACATAAAATTTAAAGAGGAAAGAAGGTAGGAAGTTGAAAATTGCTTTAAAAAAAACTAATTGTTTTATCCTCTCTAAAATAAACAAATAAATATTGAAAGAAATCATGGTATTATTTCTGAAAGTCAGTATGTATAATTTACTGGAGATTGATCTAGCAATTTAGCCCTATAAGGAACATTTTTAATAATTTAATGAAGTTAGAGATAGTTTTTTTAAATTATGAGAGTAGCAGGGAAAAGCGATTGAAAATCACTATTACATAGCAAGAACTTCCAATAAGGTTTTACACATTTTTAGTAATTCATGTAAAATTTTTATTCCAATTATAATTAATCGAAACACTGTATTTTAAATCATTTCACATATGAGATGAACCACCTCGTTGTCTGGGGAGTGAGATGCGACTGCATTGCATCTTCATATTTGGAAACCTGGGTTGAGCTGAGGCTCATCTATAGCTAGGTTCCTCTTGCTTTCCTACCTAACGTGTCACATAAATATATGAGTAGAAATAGCAATAGTGGTTTTGCTAGAATTGTTTGTTTTTCATAATTGCTATATGGGCTCAGATAGGATCATCATTGAGAGGAAATATCCAGAATCTTGTCAAGGATTTGGTACATACAGTTCATATTTTTCCAAATACAGTTGGATAAATTTTTCACAAGTTTTTCTCTTTATACCACATGGCAAACTGAAAGGGCCTCTCATCCATTGTATGTAGAACATAACTCAACCGCAATCACTTTCCTCACATCTCCATTTCCTGCTTGTTGCTTAAACTTTACTACATTTTGCTTTCCAGACAAAAGCTTGTTTGTGTAGCTTCAAATCTGATGTCCTCTCTACATTGTTTTATAATAAAACCCTACATTCAGGCTTTTATGCTGCAATTTCTATAAGCACTCAGCTACTGCTACAATAACGCCAAATAACAAACAATTCATAAACATAGTGGCAAAAATCATTAACTCATTTGTCTGTGGAGTCACTACAAAGTTCTGCTTCTGGCTCTAGATCTGAAGATCAATTAAAGCAACGCTACTTCATTTATCTTATTCTGGACCCCAAGTTACAGGGCTAAGTTTACCTGGAAGCTACCAGGAAAATAGTACCCAGAGAATTTTATTCTCAGGTTGGAGTTGGAAGTTCCTGGGCATTTCAGAATTTAGAAACTTTTAACTCTCAAGAGTGTTGGCATTCACGCCACATATGCAGCAATTGTGATTTGATAGTCAAAACTTAGCAGTGAACAATTTGCCCTCAAACGTGAATGCACTAGTTTCGGTAGATGGGAGTCTCCAGGACAACTTATGTATAGAGACTGTCAAGAATGTAATACATTATTTTAACAGATCACAAAATGTACCTCTTTTATATAGGTTAGATAATACTTGCATCCTGTTCTTGAAGTATACATAGAACTGGTTAATAATTTAAATAAGATAAAATTAAATATACTAATTCAAACAAAATAAGCAGGGGACAGGCATACAGTGAAAAGGAAAACATGAGAGAATGGCATCCTGAAACAAGAGAAGGGCCTCTGGTGAAGAAGGGTGTGGCCAAGAATGACAGCATATCAAAGAAACCAAGAAAAACAAAAAAATAAGATAAGCAGTACCTTAGGTGGCCATGAAGAGCATAATTCCAGAAATAATTATTTGATGAAGAACAGACAACTGGTGATTTGTATACACAATGAATGCAATGAATGAATAAGGATATTTTAATTTTATTTTTCCTCATGAAATGAGGATGGCTATTATTTACTTTTTAATATCTATAGGACTAACTACTAGGAAACTTAAGTACACTATGTAAACTGTAGCTTAGACCTTTCCCCCAAATTTAACAAATTCTAGATCCTTTGTCAAAAGAAAAGCAATCGGAAATAAGAGTTTTATTTTATTTTATTTTTTATTTTTTTAAAATTTTTTTTTAACGTTTTATTTATTTTTGAGACAGAGAGAGACAGAGCATGAACGGGGGAGGGGCAGAGAGAGAGGGAGACACAGAATCAGAAGCAGGCTCCAGGCTCTGAGCCATCAGCCCAGAGCCCGACGCGGGGCTCGAACTCACGGACTGCGAGATCGTGACCTGAGCTGAAGTCGGACGCTTAACCGACTGAGCCACCCAGGCGCCCCAAGAGTTTTTAAATATCACTAAAAAAATCTCTCTTGGTGGTTTGAGATAAGCATATAGTAAATGACGAGGGAATGGTATGTTCTGGCTAATTGTGTAGTGTGTTACATATCATTGCACCACAAATTAAAAAAATGAAAATGTCAATAAAATACAACTAAGGTATGTTGACACCTAACCTATATATCAGATGATCACCTTTTGATCATGCAAAAGGGGATAAGGATGTAGAAAATGTTCAGGCTTAAGTTCTGTTTGACAATCCAGAAGGCAATCAGAGCACCAAAGTCTAAGGATGTTCCTGAGAAGCTGTGGTTTTTGGTGTAGCTCCATGGATACAGAAGACAGCTCTGGTGCAATGAAAAGAACAGTATACCTAAAATCAGAAGATCTGGTTCTGCCACTTGCTATGAATCCATGGTTTAATTACTTTAATTCTCATTTTCCTCTAGAAAGACAGTACAATACACTCTACTGTAGATCTACTCTATACCAACAGAGTGAACTTTGAAGTTACACAGATCTGGATTTAATTTCATTCCCATCACTTACTAGTTATATAACCTTGCACAAAGCTGAGTCATAGTGTTACAATCTGTATAAGGGGAATAGCCATAACTCCTTAAGAGAGCTGGTGTGAAACATTAGTATAGCACTATAATATTATTATAGCACTATAGCATTATACATAGCACTTATACTGTATAGTAATCTTTAATTGTACCACATCTTCATTATTGGATTATTGCACAAATTGAGCTACTACCTAGATTACAGGTCCTAACACAGTATCTAACATGTTATACTCAAAACATGGATTCATTCATATAAGATGTTAGAGAGATACTGACTCTCCATTAAATTCATATATTGTAGGTATCAGAACTTCCTACATAGTAAGGGTACATCTCCTTTCTTCAGTCCAGCCATGCAAATTTTATTGTCCCCATTTTTCAAAGTAATAAAATGTCCTCATTTATTAAACCAAAAAATATAGATCATGTTATCTAACAAACACAAATGGATTCATGATGACAATGGGATATATTTGAAATTGGGACCATCTCATCAAGGTTTTAGACCTGTCAAATACATTTACTACATCAACTCTGGAGTCATTTCTATGAAACACAAATATAACCTCACGGTTTCTCTTCTTAAAACATTTCAACAGTTCCCTTATATCACCTGCTAAATGAATTCCAAACTGCTCAACATAGTATGCACACAATTATTTTATTGCTATCACTCTTTAATTTCCTCTCCCTATAATCTCTCACACTTTTTAGCTAGTATTTCCCTAGGTATATGGCACAATAAGTAAATAAAACAAATGAAGCCCAGAGAGTTTACACAATTTGTCTAAAGACACATAAATATTTCCCTTGGGAATAAATTCCTTTGCATTATTGTGTCTTTAGAAGGTACAGAAAATAATAACAGATTATAAAACAATATAACATGGAAATATAAAATTAGATATAAATAACGTAGCCAACAATACCTTTTTTCCCCACTTACATGTTTTCAAATTTGAGGAAAGATAAAAGGTATTTACCTTTTAAAAGGCAGAAGTCTCTTAAAAAAGATTAAACTATAAAGGAACATTCATCTCATCTGGATTATTTACTGATAGGGAAAATTTTTTGGAATGTAGTAGACATATAACTACCAAAGTAGTGTTTTCCTAATGGAAAAGAAAAAAACCATAGCATATGGGTAAAGATAAGTAATTTGACTTTTCTTTCCGTTTATTTTTTAATGTTCTTGTTTGTCACAGAAAAATGTACAAAATCCAAGCTGAACAGTGCAGGAAAATAACTTAAATGAACATTGGTATATTTAGAAGCCAAGTGGAAGGAAAGCGTTGCTTGCCCGTGCAAAAAATGAGATTAGCAGGAAAAATTATAGACAAGATTCTCTGAGTGGCAATTAAATCAGCTGCAAAGCCATTAACAGTTCTGAACATTGTCAAGTAGACTATAGAAAACATACAGGGCTGAAGCATGCATTTGATCAGTCATGCTTAACCTCTCCAACTATGAGGAAAAATGAGCCAGAATGGCAAATAAATAGGTTAAATTAAATAATAATTTATAGTAGTTGAAATTTATCATAGAAACACACTTCTTGTGAAATTTGCACTTATTGCACTCAAATTAGGTCCTAAGAAATCCACAGCTCAATTTTTAGGTATCGAAGTTTGGAATGACACCAAGAAAAATATTATGGAAGAAGTAGCACTAGACTCAGGCTTAAAACAATGATACCCACCTCTACCAATTAACAGAGTTGTGACTTTATCAAGTGAAGGAAACACTCCTTAATTCCCTCATTTCATTAGGATGAAGCAATATGAAGGTCTCAGGGAACTATAATGGTGTTTCTTAGAATTCAGAACTGGTCTATGATCATAAAAGCAAAACAGACTATAAAATTTTGGTGGTGTTGATGGTGACATTTCTGTTTGTTTTAGAATTGTATTTGGCCAAGATTTTTGTTTGTTTATTTTTAATTTTAAATTATATCAGCCCTCAAATAAAATCAAAGAGTATGGGTCTCTGTGGTTGGGTATGATACTCTTTGGAGTATGGTTGGGTCAATTATAAAATGTTGATATTTGACAAAAAGAGAATAGAGTTTCTGGGCCATATTCTTTGGCTGTCATTGCTGTTAAAAGTAAATTTCAGATGAAAAAGAATGAAATGAAAGCAAATGAGAGAAAGATGTAGCCCAAGATGGATGACGGAATTCAGAATCAACTCGTTCCTCTCGGGCTATCTCCTGAAGGTGATAAATTATGCTCAGATGGTGATAATGAGGTCAAGGTACAAATGACTGAAGAATAAGTCTCTATTATGATTTTGATTTATGGTATGATTATGATTATTATTTGGAATCAAGCAAATAGGGGAGAATCAAGTCAAAACTGGAGTTGAAAAGAGAAAGTTGTCATTACGATGGAAGCTGAAAACCAGAGGACAATGAAAGGAAGAGACAGCGGTTTGGTTGTCTTCAGATGTCTTATTTAGTCATAAGCAATATACTGTGCACCTCAAAGGATAAAACTGTTACCAATGTGCTCATGTTTTCAGGAAAAGACAATTTCTGAATAAGGTTTTCAAAACTGAGATGGGTTGATTCAACAAATAGTGTTTTCACTGCACTGATGGTTTGCTACTGAAAATTTTGTAATTACCTGAGAATAATGTCATACCAGAATCTGAAATATCATAAATTTGTTGGATTCAATTCCTTGTTACCCCCTAATCTGAGGTTAAATACACTTCTGATTTAGATTAAATTTGTCAGTGGTACCTAAGAACCTTTCATTTGTGTGTATATGTATTAGATACAACAATCAAAGTAAAAGCATTTTGAAAACTATGAGGACACAAAGATATTAAATTCTATTAAATCTTGCCTTATATTATACATATTTTAAAATTGTGATACAACCATAGGTAGTACACATTAATTTAATGTTTAAAGGAAATAAATGATTAGCTTGTATACTACTCTATGAAACCTTACTGATTTGTTCAAATAGCCATAAACTGGGATACATCCTTTCACCTGTTGTTAGCTTATTACTTATATTAGTTTTCTATTTCTTCTGTAGCAAATACACATTAACTGAACGGATCAAAGTGGTAAAAACTTATCTTTCAGTTCTGCAGGTCAGAATTCTAAACATCAATCTTTGATGGTAAAAATCAAGGTATTAGGAGGGCTGTGTTTCTTCTAGAGGCTCTAGGGGATATTTCCTTGCCTTTTCCAGCCTCTGGAGGCTGCTGGCATTCTTGGGCTCATGGCTCCTTTCCATCTACAAAGCTACATCACTCCAACCTTTGCTTCCATTGTCACATCTTCTTCTTTGATTTTGACTCTCCTGCCTCTCTCTTTTACTTAAAAGAACCTAGTAATTACATTGGGTCCACACAGGTGATCCAGAATAATCTATCTCAATATTAATTTAATCATACCTGAAAGTCTACTTTGTATATACAGTAAATATCCACAAATTCCAAAGCTTAGGATGTGGACATATTTGGAGGACCATGATTCTGTCCATCACAATAGTTTATAGGCATCATGCGGTCTGGAATATATCCTGAGAATAGCATTTATAGACAGTAACACTGAGGTTCAAAAGAGGTGCTTTCAGTGATGCCAATGGACAAGAAGAGGGAAATCAAAAGGTAGAAGATTTTGCCTCAATGAGGGCAATTCTGCTTTTATCTATTCATCTTCTGCATATGGTTTCCTTTTTAAGGGTTCCACTATGCAACAAATAAATTGTATAAAGAGTTAGCAATTATACAATCTTCTTAAGTTTGGGGTTATTTGAACACCAAAGCAACAGGTATCTTTTTATTATTAAGACTCAAACTTATATCTCACCCAGTATATTAAATTTCCAAAGCATAATCAACTTTCTTATCCTATAACAGTAAAGAAAATAAGGTAACTACAAATAAACAAAAGTAAATTAGAGATTACAACTAAAATCAACTACCCATATAATAAAACAAGAGAACATTTTAAAGTGCTAAGCAAAGTACAGTTTTAAAATATATATTTGCTGAAATGGACTTTTAATCATGATGGCGTACAAATCAGATGCAGACTTTCATTCTCACATCTACACATACACATTCACACATATTCCCAATATGTGGAAAGTTCAGTTAGATTTAAAAAACTTTTTTTTTAATGTAAATACACACACATACAGCCAAGCTGTAAGACAAGAATTAAAAAAAGAAAAAACTAATAAAGGAACAAAGAAAAATCTGACAAGGCTGAGTGGGAGGGTAAAGAATACGACCTACAGAGGATAGGTAGGACCTGGGGATAGGTAATTAATTTGTTATGCATGTATGTATTTCATTTTGATTGATAGTGGATTATGAGACGTGAACATAACAAACAAGTTTGGAAAGCTAAGTTGACATCACATCTTTTAATTATAGTTTATGTGATATGTTTCCACCCTTAGCACTTAAGGAGCTGTTAGAATAGGAACACAAATATCTCTCAAATATGCTGCCATTCTTCCCTGCCCCACCTGGGAAAGAGAGGGATATGAATCCAGGACTTTTCCCAGTGCATTACAGCTTAGTCTTGGAATCTAATACAGGGATCCAGGCAGCCTGTAGCCCAGATGATGCTGAGACATGAAGTAACATCCATCCATCATCTATGCATAGATGATTTTGACTATGAAATGGAAAGGCAAATGTCCTGCCTTAGAACAGGCAGAAATATATGTTTTAGGGGGAAAAAAAACAGAAAGAATAGATGGAGGAGACAAATTAAAATTATATAGTAAAAACTTAACTAGAATAATGTCTCAGGTGAAAGGTTCTAAGGACCTGAATTTAACTTTAGTAAGGGAAAATGTTCGGATGAATTCCCTCACAGTGAATGGTCCAATAAACAATAAAATGGCTGTTTATAATAATTTCTTTATCCTTACTACTTATCATTGGATGAATTACAGCTCATATTATTGACATGTCCAAAAGTAATTGTTTTCCAGATGATTTTAAGTACTAAAACTCAGTTTTTATCTTATCTGCTCTCCTAAGTTTTCATAATTTTTTAAAAATATTTTAGTTTCATAAGTAGATAATGAATAATTTGCTATATAAAGACAAATTTATAGTATTTAACAAAGAGTAAGGAACTTCTAAATAAAGTATTCGTTAAATACTATTTAAAAAGAGATCCATTTACTTTTAACCTCAAATTTCCAAGTAAAGACATTATTATGTTTCTTGTTTCTCTATAGAATCAACACTGGTATCATCTAAAAATGCTGGACTCACCTCTGTACACATTCTATTTTGTCTAGTTTATCTGGACCTACCTACTGGTATACCAATAACCAGTCCACATCTAGATTATCTTGTTTGGGTTTACTCTCCATTCTTTTAGAGAGCACTTTCAAGGACACTCATAAATGAAAATGTATACTGTACCATATTGAAAACTGTGAAAAATGTAGAGATTTTTTATAATCACCCTGTAAGGAAAATGAGAGAAATTGGATGGATTATAATCCATTTTGGATGGATTATATGTCTCTATAAGCAGGGGAGGAGCAAACTTATCCTGTTATTCTTGATAAGGTAGAATTAAGACTAATAAAAAAGCATAGAGACAAATTTCAGTTCACATGATAAGGATCTTTCTAAATATTTTTTAAGTTTATTTAGAGAGAGAGAGAGCACATTCACAAGTGAAGGAGGGGCAGAGAGAGAGAGAGAGAGAGAGAGAGAGAGAAAGAGAGAGAGAATCCCAAGCATGCTCTGTGCTCACAGCAGAGCTTTGAACTCATAAACTGTGAGATACTGACCTGAACTGAAACCAAGAGTCAGCCACTAAACTTACTGAGCCACCCAGGCACCACAGATCTTTCTAAATATTAACAACAAAATACGTGTAGTTAGGCAGACCCAAATTTGAATCTTGGCTCTATCCCTGGTTAGTTGTATAATCTTGGATACTTGTCATGTACATTTCAGCCTGTCTTTATAAAATGTAGAGGAAACTACTGAATTCAGGTCATTGTAAAGATTAATTGCTACAGTATATAAAATACATTTAGCATATTGTTTGATTCATGGCATTAAAAAATTCTACTAAATTTACAAATCAAAGAATATGACAGAATATAGATTGAATGGTCCTCTGTTGCTAAATCAGAAACAGAGTACATTGTTTCTAAGAAGTTACTACACACACACACATACACACACACACACACACACACACACACACACACACACACACACAAGAATTTACTATATACAATCTCTAAATTTCTATTAAACCCTATAATTTCCTATAGCAAAGACTTTTGGCATGAAGGTTAAACTATGAACTCCATAGCTCATGTAGACTTAAAATTGATGACTCTATCAAAAAGCTAATGTTAGAATAAATTTGCAATTCTCACAGTCATGCATTTTAAAATATGAGCACACACACACAATTAACCAAAGAAAGAATTCAATAAGGTTTCAAGATACAAATTCAACACAATCCCCATAGAAATCCCAACTTGATTTTTTGCAGAAATTAGAAAGCTAATCCTAAAATTTACATGAAATATCAAGAGACCCCCAAAAGCCAAAACAATCTATAAAAATAAAATAAAGTATGAGGACACACACTTCCTGACTTCAGAAATTAATACGAAATTACAGTAATGAAAACAGTATAGTACCGGCATAAAGACAGATAAATCATAGGACAGAATTGAGAACCTAAAAATAAACCCTTACATTTATGGCCAACTAATTTTTTTTTAATTTTTTTTTTTAGCGTTTATTTATTTTTGAGACAGAGAGAAACAAAGCATGAACGGGGGAGGGTCAGAGAGAGGGAGACACAGAATCTGAAACAGGCTCCAGGCTCTGAGCTGTCAGCACAGAGCCCGACGCGGGGCTCGAACTCACGGACCGCGAGATCATAACCTGGGCCGAAGTTGGCCGCTTAACTGACTGAGCCACCCAGGCGCCCCTACTTTTTTAACAAAAGTGTCAAGACAATTCAAGAAGAAAGAATAGTCCTTTTAAGAAATAGTTCTGGGACAATTAGATAGCCATATGCAAAAGAATGAAGATGGACCCATACCACACAAAAATTAACTCAAAATGGATCATAAACCTAAATTTAAGAGCTAAAACTATGAAACTTTAGAAGAAAATATGGGAGTAAATTTTATGACCTTAGATAGGCAATTCTTGTACATGGCACAAAAAGTACAGTGACAAAAATAATAAGTTGGACTTCATGAAAATTAAAAACTCTTGTTCCTCAAAGGACACCATTAAGAAAAACAGAACCCAAACACTGGGATAAATATTTGCATATTACATATCTGGTAAAAGACTTGTATCAAGAATTTATAAAGAACACTTATAAACCCAATAAAAAAAAGTCAAATATCTGAATTTTAAAATGGGCAAAAGGATTTGGGTACATATTTTTCCAAAGAAGATATGCAAGTGGCTATTAAGCACATGAAAAGATGCTCAAAATAATTTCATTAGATAAATAAAAATCAAAACTGCAATGAGATTCCACTGTAACCCACCGGAATGCCAAAATTAAAACTTTTAAAAATAGTCAATAACAAGTGTTATTAACATGTGGGGAAGTTTGAACATTTATACACTGCTATTTGGATAGTAAAATTGTGTGGTCACTTCAGAAAACAGTTTGGCAGGTTTTTGAATGGCGATCCATAGTTACCCTACAATCCTGTAATTCCATTCCTAGTTATACACTCAAGAGAAGTGAACGTGTTCACAAAAAACTTAGCAGGAATATCCATAAGAGCATTATTCATAACAGTCAAAAGTCAAAACAACCCAAATGACCATCTACTGAAGAATGAGTGAATAAAATGTGTCATATCTTAACAATGGAATATTATTCACTAACAAAAAGGAACACAATGTTGATAGCTCTGCAACATTGTCAAACCTTGAAAGAAAATATGATAAATAAGTCAGAAACAAGTTACATGATTTCATTATATGAAATGCCCAGAATAGGCGTATAATTAGACATAAAAAAGGAAATTAGTGTTTCTAGGGGCTAGAAGAAATCAAGAGTCATTTCTAATTAATGTAAGATTTCTTTTCGGAGTGATGTAAATGTCCTAAAATTAGACAGTTATAATGGCTGCTCAACTTTGTGGATATGCTGAAAACCATCCAACTATACATTTTACAAGGGTGAATTTGTGGTGTGTGGATTATTTCAACAAAGCAATTGTGAAAAGAGAGAACAAAAGAGTAAAATATAATTTGTCTAAAATATATGAAGTTATTTATTATTTATAGATATACATATAGAAAGCTTATTGTATATACATGCCAACTTCAGGGTTTTGGCTACCTAAAAATATGAAGGGAAAGGAAGAGATTACAATGGAATACATAAACTGCTGAAGTACTTTGTGCTTAAAACTGTATTGGTGGTGCTGCATGGCTCAATTGGTTGAGTGTCTGACTTGATTTTGGCTCACGTCATGATCTCACAGTTTGTGAATTTGAGCTCTGCTCTCAGCACAGAGGCTGTTTGGGATTCTCTCTCTCCCTGCTCATGCTCCCCAAAACACACAGACAACAACAACGACAACGACAACGACAACAACAACAACAACAACAGAAACTGTATTTGAAGGAGACACAATCAAATGTTGTGTTTTTAAAATTGGGTGGTAGGTGCATTCATTATAGTATTCATTATATATTGTCTGTACTTTTTGTATATCTGAAATAGTTCATAACAAAATATTTAAAACTAGAGGATAAGTATTCACTATTAGAATTATAGGTCAAAAGAAATTCTTTTAATTCTCATTATTCTTGTCTATCTTCTTACCAACTTAAGTTTGCAGGCTAGCAAAGGCTTACAAAGAAGGCCTTGTGATAGGAATAGCTTGGATTCTGCAACAACAGCAAACTAAGCAAACAAGTGCAGAGCAATTATCTATGTGCATGACAGACCACTGATCCAAAAAAATATATTAATGACCAAGCATGAAAAGTTCACTAATACAAATGGTAAATTCAGGCAAAAATCTTTTGAAGAAAAGTGTGGATCACTGAAAACAAGCATTATTATGAAGAGGATATGAAATTTATACTCAGAAAATCTAGACCTAGAAATTTGGGTGCCATTTACTTTTTGTGTGTTTCTGAGTCACAATTAGGTTAGTCAGCTAATTTTCAAGGTTATTTAAGTGCTTAAATGACCTGTTGTATATTTTTATGTAAATTATAATGTGCTATATTAAATTTTACCTATTTGGGGAACTTTACATTCTTTGAGTGGACAATGGGGAAAATAAATATTTCTAGGATTAAAGAATCAAACGGATTCTGAAATAAGATGGTTATTAATAATGTGAGTGGATGACAGTAAAGAGATCTACTGTGTCCATAGGTAAAATGCTGTGAATTACTTTTAATCATTATCTTATTCTGAATTGAAGAACTGTCAAGAAAGATTCTCCCTAATTCCTGGAATTTTCCTGTCCTCATAAAATAGTAACAACTAAAAACATGTCCCTTAAGTGTATGCAGTCCTTCCTTTTCAATAAAATGTAAAGATTTTTTTTTTTAAGGCAGAATCATTTGCATTCCACCACATTAGATTGCTGTCCAGGCATAAGAACCAGAATGTAAGTACTTGATTCCCTAATTCCAAACACTAATACTGTCCTTACCAGCTCCCCTTCTTGTACTTGGTTTCCTGATTCAAACTTCACCGCTCACTGAACACAAAGATAAATTTGAGAGGCACAGTATAAGAGTATTGCTAATATTTTTGGGTAAAAGCATCAGATTCCTTAAACATCCTGTGACTTCTGCCAAATCACCAATCAACCCTTATTAGAGGTCTTTCTCTGAGCCTTTTCCTATTCTTTCCCTCTCTCTCTTTTAATGTTTAGTTATTTCTGAGAGAGCAAGAGAGAAGGGAAGGGGCAGAGAGAGGGAGACAGAGGATGCAAAGCTGGCTTTCTGCTGACAGCAGTGAACCCAATGTGGGGCTCAAATTCATGAACTGTGAGATCATGACCTGAGCCAAAGTTGGATGCTTAACCAACTGTGCTACCCAGTTCCTCCCCTAATGTCTCTATTTTTAAGAAACAGATTCAGATATACTCTGAAAAAATTTAGAAAGCAAGAAAGAGTGAGGGACTAAAAGAGAGGGAGAGAAAAAAAATAACAGGGTAGGAAAATAGTGCAGCTGTATACAAGAAATTCAACTAGAAGCTTGGCTTATCTTCTTTAACAAATAGGTCTACATGGATGAAGAACTATGGGTAAATTCCTCTAAACAAGAATCAGTTGCTCAAGGCCACACCACCCAGCGGGGGAAGGGGGGTGGGGGCAAAGTCTATGAAAACACCCCCAATTCTCCATTCCCTAGACTGGGTTAAAAGAGAGGGGGTGGAGTGGTGGAAGCAGAGGGTTAAGGGTTCACTATATCAACAAGAGCAGTGGCAGTGCCTAGAGTTTATCACTACTGGATGATCCTTGAGTGACATCTAATTAGGTCAATTCTTAGGAAAGTGATATTACCCATCCAGGGCCACTCAGCTGGAAAAGAGACAGCAAGAATGTTAACCCATATACTATGGTCCAGAGACATGCATGTGTGCACGTGTGTGTGTGACTTCACTTTACCTTTAATTATCCTTATATTTCAAGAATTATTATAGCTTTTAATAATTTATCTTTTTATTGTATAAAGGTAGAAATATGCAATCAAATAAAGAGACAAGTGGAGGATTATTGCTCATCTCATTACAATTGCTTAAAAAAAAGGCAAGAGAAGAAAATTTAAAGTCAGTAGGAAATCCAAATAATGCAATGGGCATTGCAGTTAAAACAATGTTAATAAATTCACAGGTTACTGACATTAAGTTCCTACTATGGATATAAAAAAAAAAACTGAGTTTCATATGTAGACTACAGAAATGGGAAATTATTATTCAAATCCCCGTTGTACCAGAAAGTCATTGTTGTTTTTTTTTTTTCCCTGGGAAATATGAAACAAAAGTGTGGAGCGGTGCAGGAGAAAGGTAGTATGTTCATTCTCTTGCACAGGGTTTGTCAAAGACTAATCATGATATTTTTAAAAAAGTAGGCAATTGCTTCTGAAATTTCCAGGAAAACTGGTAATGTAAAGAATGCCTATTTTCATATCAAGAGATTTAAGACCAGAGATGCATATTTTATAAATGTGAATTTGGATCAGCTGCTTCTGTGAATACAATATCAATATTAAATTTGAAGATAAACATGACATAATGCATCAGAGTTGGATAAGCCCAATTTCCCCAAAAGCTAACACAAGCAGCCCTTAAGCATCAAGCCTTAGTTTCCTAAATATTCACATAATACCTTCACATTCTAGTGTTCTATAAGCTGACAAGTCCACGTGCCAGTGTTACAGTTCTCACCAATGAAAAATATAGTTCCTGACATAACCACTGCATATTTTAGTTTTTTCTTTACTTTTAAGGGCAGTACTGAGAGGTCATAACTAAAACACCCTATTTGAACAATCCTAACGACATTTAGACACATATGAGGTAAGTATTTACTCCTCATTTGAGAAACAGAGTGGAAAAGAACTACACAGTAGTCACACAAAATTTCAAACCTTTTCCCTTAACTCACAAATATATCTGTTCTTCCACAGAAGCTTCCTTGTGGCCTTACTGCTTTGAGGGCAGTAAAATCACCTCAGATGAGGAAACCTTAACTCATACATAAGACTCAAAGAGTGGTATCAGCTCAGTTCTTGCAAATGGAGTGACAATATACATCATTTTCTTCAATAGAGTTCATATCCTACTAATAATTAAAATATTTTGTTTCCCATTTTAAAACTATATTTAGTACCAGGGAAACTTGATCAGTATTATTTTTTGTTTACTTAATTCACTAAATTAATTTGGATAGTCCAGATCATGTTACAGAACAATCCTGAAATCCCAGTGGCTTATTACAACAAATGATTTATTCTTTCTAATCCAGAAGACCTATCCAATGAGAACTGTTAAGGGAATACGTGTTCTCCACAACCATTCAGTGATGCAAGTTGTCATTCCGGTGTCTGGTAGTTTTCCATGGCCCAATCGTTTCAGTAATAAGTTAGGGAATCATATACTGGCTGTTAATCGCTCCATTATGGAAGTGACAATTATTACTTCCACTCACACCCATCGCTCAGAATTAGTTTCAAAGTTCCACCTAACTCTAAGAATGTGGGACATATGGATTGCTTATGAATAGTCAATATGCAGCGATTTGTCTCTGCCATTAATAATCACTATTTTTTTTTTACTAGATAAAAGCTTTTCATGAGGCTTTCTTCTAGAAAAGAGAAGTACAATTTTGGAAACGAGTGTCATCATAATTCATTTTTAGGAGTCTAGTTCTAGAAGAACTGTAAGAAATCGAGTCATCCTTGAATGGATTTCTATATTAGAAAGAACAAATCTATTCTCAGTTTATTTCTTAGAATGGTTTTATGACATTGAAATATAAAATTCTTACTGATTTACCAAATAAGATTTGATTACCAAATTTAAACTCACCAATATCCTGTTAGATAAGAGTACTCCCCATAACTATATTGGCTTTCAATTGGCTTAAGTTCACTAGCTTTAGATATACCAGCTAAAAAGTCCTACATCCTTCCTATATATAAAACTATAAATACATATATATGTAAAAACTATATAATTACATGTATCATACATACCTGTTACTAAGACTTGTAGGACTTGTTTTATTTTTTAGAATATAATTGCAGCAGATTTTGTTTTTATTACTTATATAATCAAAACAAAATTATATCCAAATGTAAGAGAATCAAAGTTTTCTAAATTTCCTATTTCTTTAGTAATACACAATAGACTTAAGGAACCAAACATGACTCAGGTTTAGAGTCTGCCATTTGATAGCTGATATTTTAAAAAAAGAACGTTTCATTGCCTTCTGAGCAGTGTCATGTCACCTCAGGAAGAAATCAAATTCTATGGGATGATTTTTTTCAGGTGGCAGAAGAGAAGTGATAATGGATTTCTATCTTTAAAAATATTGCAACATTGGCTACAATCATGAGAAATTCCCTAACCTATTTTGACAAGACTGCCCAACTAGGCTATTTGATGAATTATAGTGCTTCTATCTGTGATCTGTGCTAACTATTCCAGTGCAATTTTATTCTATCCAAAATAACTTTGCCCAAAGGGAGAAATAATAGAATAGTCAATTGGCATTATGTGACTATTTTGTAGTGAATTAATGCCTCATATAGGCTTTTAATCATTTATCTCTTATTCAGTATAATCAGGTTTATTTAGTATTGCTGATGCCTCTCTTTAATGCAGTTATTCAAATATCAGGTCCTAGAATGGATCAAGAATTGCCTGATCTTATTAACATTTAGCTCAGGGTTTGCAACAGGAAGCTGAAAACAACAAAATCTCCTTTAGTAAGTAACATAAATAAGTAAAAAACAGACATTTTTCTTTTTTTTTTTGTAAGCTCATTAGCTGTTTTAAAATACAGATTAACTAATATCACAGGTGGATGATAAAGTGTTTGTCATAATAATTTGTTTTAAAAGTTATATTTAGAAGTATTTCAATTTTACATTGAAATAACCTTGATGTTCAAAAATGAACTTAAATACTTGGAATGTACATCATTAAAATTAATGTTTGTTTTCATGGTAAGTTGTTTATAATACATTGTAATATAAAAAGATGTGTCATGTGACAGCTGTTGTCAATCTACTTGCATATGGAAAGTACAGTTGGACCTTTTAACAATGTGGGGGCCAAGGCACTGACCTCTCTGTGCAGTGGAAAATACAATGTAACTTTCGACTGTCCCAAAACTAATAGCCTACTGTTGACTGGAATCTGTACTGATAAAATAAGCAGTCAATTAACATATATTTTGTATGTTATATGTTATATAATCTGTTCTTAAAATAAAGTAACCTAAAAAATAAAATATTAAAAAAATAAGAAGAAAGACAAAATATAATTACAGAATTGTCCAGGAAAAAAACTCCACCCCTAGGCAGTGCCCCCTGTGGTCCCATGGATCTGACTGTTGCTTCATATTTGGACAGAACAGACCCAGCAATGTCCCTTCTTCAAGTCTCCAAACTTCCTGCAACCTCTTTTCTAGACATAACCTTGAGAACCATATTCTCAGCCATCCTCTGCCTATGGGAACAGCTAACAACATTTTTTGAGTTTAGTTCCTTATTGCTGATCAACCATGAGCTCCCAGATTCATCAGAATTAGTCCATCAAGGTGGAGACCACCATAAACCATCTGGTCAATATGCATCTATTAGCCTCCTACAGCTATCTCTTGGCTTCTATTACAACCACTACAATGTAGCTCCAGAGGGTGTGGGTTGCTTCTTCCACAAGTTGGCTGAGGAGAAGCCTGAGGGTGTCAAACGTCTCCTGAAAACCAGCAGAGCAGAAGCGCCCTCTTCCAGGATGTGTATAAGCCACCCAGATGAGTGGGGTAAAACTGTGCATGCCATGGAAGCCCCCATGGTTCTGAAGAAGCACCTGAAACAGGCCCTTTTGGATTTGCATACCCTGGGTTTTGCCTGTGTAGACTCCTATCTCTGTGACTTCTTAGAGGTCTGCTTCCGAGGTTAGGAGGTCAAACTCATCAAGAAGGTGGGTGACCACCTGACTGATGGTGGAAAGCTGGGCCCCAGGCTAGGCTGGCAAGTACTTTTTGGAAAGACTCATCTTCCAGCACAACTAGGAGCCTGAGGAGTCCAGTGGCTTTTGAGGGACCCCCTCTGGTAACCCCATGGTGGAAGGGCTTCTCCCTGTAGTCACCAGGCAGCTTTTTAACCACCCTGGAGTTCTCCCAAGCTGTGGACAAAATGAAAACAATAAAACTTTTTGCAGAAAAAAAAAATGTCTTTAAGTGGATCTGCACAGTTCAAACCTATATGTTGTTGAAGAGTCAGTTGTATACAAGGATATACAGTAAAGTAGAAATCATTATGCCCTTTGTTCTAGGCACTGTGATATTCTCTTTATAAAAAAAATCTCCTTTGATTTTAGCAACTATTTTATGAATTAGATATTATTATCCAATTTTATGTATAAAATAATCAAATAAGTATCCCAAGGAGACATAGTTAATTTATGAGGCAGAGATTTTAACCCAGGCAGTCTACATACTGAGAACCTAAATGTCTAGGACTACACTACCTAGTGTAGGTTGAAATAAGAAGTTGTTTCTAAAGTAATTAAAATAAAAAGTGGGGTGAAATTTATCATCTCAAAACTCTGAAATAAATGTATTTTCCAAGAGCATATTCAGGGTACCATATAAGGTGAGAAATATTAGGACCAAGAGGTAAAACTTCAAAACATTGTAGAAAATTACTATAAGTTGATTACTCAAGAAATAAAGAGGTTATATAAATTATTTTTGCTTCTATTGAATGCATTACTAACTTGATAGTTAAGCTAATAGTTCTCTTTCTCTTTTTAATTTTTTTAATGTTTATTTATTTTTGAGAGAGAGAGAGACAGAGTGCAAGCAGAGAGGTGTAGAGAGGAAGGGAGACACAGAATCTGAAGCAGGCTTCAGGCTCTGAGCTGTTAGCAAAGAGCCTGGTGCAGGGCTCGAACTTACTGACTGCCAGATTATGACCTGAAGTCGGCTGCTTAACCGATTGAGTCACCCAGGCGCCCCTGTTTCTCTTTTAAATAAATAATTGCAGAGAGAAGAGATATGTAATCTTTTAAGCAGATTGAGGAAGTGGACAAATCTGACATTTTTCTTTCTCATTTCTTTACCTGATTAGATTAAGAAGATAAAATAACATAATTTAGATATAGGCAGTTTTAAAGTCTTCTTGAAATTAGTAATGCTGTTAAAAAAAGAAAAAGAGACTTATTAATTACTGAAATCTCAGTATTGGTATGGATGCTTTACCATCAATGCAAAATAAACAGGAAAAAACTGCTAAAAATGACTTGACCATTCAAAGCAAAAGTACCTTGGCTTGCAACTGTCATTAGCCTAATGGACTAGATTTTATAATATTTGAAATAATAAGTGGTCAAGAAAAACAAATTAAAGGATTTACTTGATAATAGGAAAATTGTAACTTGAATTTAGAGACAATTACCTACTAAAAAAAGTTATTGGCTTGCTTTTAATTTTGTATATATTAAGAGTATTGGGGTTAAGATGGCAGAGTAGTAAGAGAACCTTATGCTTGCTTCCTCCCTCAAACACATCTATATAATCATCAAGTCATTCTGAACACCCAGGAAATTTATCTGAGGACTAAGAAAAGAAACTGCATAAATAGAGGAAGAAAAGAGGTCATATGGTAGAAGGTAGGAAGTGTGGTTATGTGATTTGGCAGAGAAAACAATCATGGGTTCTGTGGAGGGGAGGGATACTTGGTCACCAAGATTAGAAAGAGAGACAGAGAGAGAGACAGAGACAGAGAGAGAGACAGAGATTAACACAGAGAGAGAACAGCATGCAAGGAATTATAAAGAAAAACACTTCCCTAAAATCATTCACTGGGAAAATCAGAGGGGTTGATTTTTACAGGGAGTGAAGCTCAAAGACTAAGGTTTTAGAATTCCATGCCATTGCTAGGGTTGAGGAGGTGGGAGCGGCTGTATTCCTGTGGAGAAGGTGGGCAGAGGTCCAGAGTGGACAGCGTGCTCTGAGGATCCTCTGGGTCATGCTAGGATAGACAATTCCTCTTATTGTAATGCATTTGAGAGAGGCAGTATTATCTCCCAGGGGACAGAAGAGCCAGGCAGGAGCTATTGCACTGTCTTGTTCATTAGCATATGAGCAGAGATACCTGCTCATGGCAGTTAATCTGGCTGCCAGCATTTTCCTATGCTTTACTATAAAATACAAGCCGCTGAGCAGTCATGCAAATGCTTTTCTGGGCCAAATCAGTACCAGCCACAGCATGGCAAGAACTTCCCCAAGAGGATCAGCATATTTCAGGCCTGCACCAAGCCCCTAAAATCTGGAGTTGTGAAACCCAACTGTGCACCTGAGATGAAACACAGGAGCACTGCACTGGGTGCAGTGCTGGGTGGATGAACTGCAGGGACACAGACAGGTGAAGGCTGGGATCTGATGGAAGCCTGGGACACAAGATGGGAGGTTTGTTCACTCTTCTGTAAGGGCTTTCTGAACAGCCCTAGGTGTAAACTCCCCACTCGGGGGAGAAAAGTGGACCAACACCATTTTTCACCCCTCCCATCAACACAGATAGACTTCTGAAAGTGGCACAGCACATGTAGTGAAGGCTTGAACTGCTTATACCAAGCCCTAACCCACTGTGTGCTGCAGGTGCCTTTTTTAATAGGGCAAGTGTGATGAAGAGCCAGAGCAGCAGCAGGCCTCTCCCTTAGAGGAACAGCACAAAACCTGCCTCATGCACCAGGTCTACTGATCACAGAGTGCTACAAACCTTCAGCTCTAGAGGAAATAGGACTGGGCACAGGCTTTCCTAACACACAAAAGACAAAGTTCTGATAAAATGCCAAGACAGAGGAATCCATCCCAAAAGAAAGAACAAGAAGAGGTCATGGCCAGGAAGCTAATCAAAATAGACATGAGTAATATGTCTAAATTTAAATTAACAATCATAAAGATAATAGCTGGGCTTGAGAAAAACATGGAAGAAACCAAAAAGATCCTTACTTGCAGAGATAAAAGACCTAAAAATTAGTCAGGGTGAAATAAAAAAATGCTATAACTGAGATGCAAAACTGACTGGATGTACTGACCATAAGGATGAACAAAACAGACCAAAGAATAAGTGATATATAAGATAAAATTAAGTGAATTTAAAATACACAAAGAACAACTCAATATTAACAAAAAACTATCTTTGCTAAAAATTAGCAAAAATATTTGTATAGACATTTCATAAAATAAACTAAATGAATAATCAAAAGGTATATGAAAAGATGCTCAATATCATTAGTTATCAGGAAATGCAAGCTGAAAATCTTAATGAGATACCAACACACACACACACACATACCTGGTAGAATGATTAAATTATTTTAAATAGACAAACAATACTAAGTATTGACCTAAATGTGGAACAAGTAGAACTTTCTTATATTGCTTGTGAGAGTATAGATTGGTATAAAATTTTGTAAGGAAAGAAATTTCTTCTGAAATAAAGAATTTAAGTTTAATCCAGATGCTCCAAATTCATTTAACATCCATGTTCAAGATTAGAATTACAACTGGAAGTTTTTTGTACTGTTATTAGTCCACACATGTGAAATGTTAGAAAGGCTTTATTTATGTTATTGAAGTTTAATTCCATTCCTTTTGATAGTAAGCTGCATATTAAAGTATCCTTTTGCTGAATATATTTCCTGTCTCCACAGGAAATGATTATCAATTGATTTCAAAGTAATGGTGAGTACCCTGCATAAAGCTACAGACTGGAAATCAAGCCTCCTGGCTCTTAACCCTGGCTGTGCCTGCAAGGCACTTTTCCACTTACTTGGACGGTTAATCTTTTATTTGAAGGGACACTATCTATGAATTTGGATTTTATTAAAAATTTAAAGTTGCACTGGTTTTGATAGAAGTCTGCTTGGGGCACCCGGGTGGCTCAGGTAGTTAAACTTCTGACTTCAGCTCAGGTCATGATCTCACAGTTCATGAGTTCGAGCCCCTCAGCGGACTCTGTGCTGCCAGCTCAGAGCCTGGAGCTGGCTTTAGATTCTGTGTCTCCCTCTCTCTCTCTCTCCCTCCCCGCTCGTGCTCTCTCTCTCTCTCAAAAATAAATAAATATTAAAAAGAATTTAAAGTCTAATTAACAGTAATTCATTATGGGATACTGAAAAATCAGCTGTATAAATGACCCATTCTCTTGTCCAGAGATTTGTTGTCGTGTGCCATGTTCTACACATGCTTCATGAATCTGCTGTATATTATGGATTGCAGATAAGCAAGCATGTAGTGCTGTCAGTCAGTTTGTCATTTTCCATCTATTTCTTCCACACACTCTGTAGATACAAATTAAATTAATGGCAAACTGACTACAGTTAATGAATGCTTAAATGAAGCATCTATTTTGTTGATCTTTTTGGAGGAAAATTACCTTCTTAAATAGCTATTTTTGTCTGATACAGAGCTTTTGTAAAAGAAGTTGGATATCTCCTGGGGTTGCTTATCAATTTAGATCCTCATTTTTCTCTGTGCCAATCATTTTTTGTATTTCCTTAACATTTGTCAAAAATAGTATTTTTAATAGTAAATAAAATCTTTAATATTGCAGGCATAATTATTACTAATGAATTTGCCTTTTTGAGACAAATGTCTATTCCGTCATTGTTAAATACATCATTTCAGGAATTACTTCCTTTTATTCCTAAAGAGGTAGTTGATTTCACTAATGTTAACTGTTTTTTATACATGCAGTTGTAGGAGTTCAATGATTCATATATAATGGCATGCTACTATAAAGTAGCAGAAATATTTTTAAAGCTGAATTTCAATTTAGTACAAAATAAAAATAAAATAGTGAAGTCCTATTTTTTCCTGTAGGATAAAATTCAGCATAGTTAGGTACTTTATGACATTAATTTTTCACTTCATCTCAGGAGAAGGAACTGACTTTATGATCTATAAAACACAAAACACAGGCCTGAAAAGATGTGTTTGTTTTTTATAGGCACATTATTAACTGATGTATTTGATGGTCTTATTTTAGGATTTTTGTGATTTATTTATGGAATGCTATCTTATAAATGGACTGTAGGGAGAGGCAAGATTCTTGGCTCTGAAAATTCCTAGTGTTATGGGGAATTATTAAATCTAGATATGGGGAACATTTTCTATCTTTTCTAACCATAGCATCAGGTCTCTTCATTTAAAAATAAACTTAAAAAAAGTCTAAAACCAACACCTGTTTGTCAAATGAGAAAGAATGGTGATCTGTGGGTGGCTTTTAACCACAACTTAATGAGGACTTTACTCATTACCAGCATTAAGGATCCCTGCCCTGATCCTCAGCCCCACTGGAGTTTAAACCAATGGTGATACATACATGTGGGATTACCTTCTACCTTTTTTTCCCTGGCTTCTACTGCTTTCCAGGAGATACTGGCTTTTGTGGTTATTCTATGCCATTAGAAATGAGTAAATTCTTATCATCTGTCCAACTTCCTAAAGATACAAATTTTTATGGAGCTATTCTTGTTCTCTCATTTAATTCAAAGCTTTCTTTCCTTCTTCATTGAGATATTTAAAAAGTTTTTCATGTATGTCTACTACTAAAATTGGTGCAAAAAAATAGAAGAATATTATTTTAGAGTTTTAAGAATTATATTTAGAATGACCCTGCAATATAAAGGACTGACACTCTGATTTTCTGCACTACTTTTTCAGGGACAAAAAGACATAAAGGTAATATGCTGTCTATAATTTCTTTTAAACTTTTTTAGCAAAGAAAAGAAAAAAAAGGCTTAAGTGAAGGAAATATAGTAAATCTTGATGGAAGTGATTGCTATATGGGGATGTTGTACTATTCCCATTACCTTTGTGTATATTTGAAAATATCCATGAATTTTTTAACATTTATTTAGTTTTGAGACACAGAGAGAGAGAGAGAAAGAAAGTGAGTGGGAGAGGGGCAGAGAGAGAGGGAGACATAGAATCCAAAGCAAGCTCCAGGCTCTGAGCTGTCAGCACAGAGTCTGCCGCGGAGCTTGAACTCATGAACTGTGAGATCATGAACTGAGCCGAAGTCAGAAGTTTAACCAACTGAGCCACCCGGGTGCCCCAAGTAGACTTTTATCAAAACCAGTGCAACCTTAAATTTCCAATAAAATCCAAATTCATAGGTAGTGTTCCTTCAAATAAAAGACTAAGTGTCCAAGTAAGTGAAAAAGTGCCTTGAAAAAAAAAAGTGATTTCCATATATTCATGTCTGAGGGAAAAGAATTCTCTATTTTTGGTGGCTGAAACAATAAACTGCAAAAGTGTAACAGTAAACTGGGGCTTACATGACTTTCTTTTATCATGACTAGCATTTTGTGCTCATTTGTCACTCTGACAAACTGAATTCAATTTAAAAACTACAACATAAAACACAAAATTTTTGGGAGTGGGCATATTTCAAAGAACCTAAGATTTATTTTTCTTTACCAAAATTTTAAATTACCTTCCATGTTCTTTGATATAGCATATCTAGTCTATATCTTTCGCTTTCTATGTCACTTTATCTAACTACTTTGACCATGGAATCTTATGGCTCACTTGTATCTCTTGCTATTTCTTTCCACCGTATTTGCCTATTATATTATCTCTCATGTAGCCTTATGCAAATATAAAAAGGCTTTTTAAAAAAATTTTTAATGTTTATTTTTTTAGAGAGAGTGGGGGAGTATGAGTGGTGGAGGACCAGAAAGAGAGGGAGGCACAGAATCCGAAGCAGGCTCCAGGCTCTGAGCTGTCAGCAGAGAGCACGACGCAGGGCTCGAATCCACGAACTGTGAGATCACGACCAGAGCCAAAGTCGGACGCTTAACGGATAAGCCACCCAGGAGCCCCTAAGAAGTCTTTTAAAATGTAAACACTTCTTTATTAAGAAAGTGTATTTAATCCACAAAGGGTAACTTTCAAGTTTAATATAAAAGTAGTTATTCTGTGTTGCACATTTAAGTCAATAGTGAATACTCTTCAAACCAAAACAATCTGTTAAGGAAGAAAATACTTGAATGAGTTAGTCCATACTTATATAATTAACTGATCTTCAATTAAGTCACCAAAGCAATTCAGTGGGGAAAGAACTATATTTTCAGTAAGTGGTAATGGAACAATTGGATACCTGCATAGGAAAAATATGAACCTTAATCCATATCTCAATTAAATACAAAAATTAATGGTATGTATTGGATCAGACATCTCAGCAAAAGCTTCTAGAAGAAAATGTTCATTATTGGGAGGTAAAATACAGATATCTTAGATTATTAAAAGCAACAATCATAAAAGAAAAAAATGTAAAAATTTAAAACTCTTCTGCTCATCAAAAGATGCCACTGAGAAAATTAACAAGAAAGCTTCAGACAGAGAAAATATTAATAAATATATTTCACCAAGGATTTGTACCCAGAATATATAAAGAAACCCTCACAATTCTGTAATAAAAAGACCAACAGTTCAATAACAAATAGAAAATGGGCACCTGGGTAGCTCAGGCAGTTAACAGACCAACTCTTGATTTTGGCTCAGGTCATGATATCACAGCTGGTAAGCTTGAGCCCCATGGGGATCTGTGCTGACAGCACGGAGCCTGCTTGGAATTATTTCTCTCCCTCTCTCTCTGCCCCTCCCCCACTTGCATGTGCACTCTCTCTCAAAATACATAAATAAACTTTAAAAATAGGCAAAGACTTGAACATATGACATTAAGATGCCACTGCACACATGCTAGGGTTTCTTAAAATTAAAAGACTAACAACATCAAATGTTGATGAAGAGATGGAAAAAATGCAACTCTCATATTGTTTTGTGCAAGTGTAAATGCTACAACAGCTTTGAAAAAAGTTTTCCCAATTACTTATAATGAACCAATAATGATCTAACAATTCTGCTCCCAGATATTCTAAGATAAACAAAACCATATGTCTACAAAAAGATTTGTATAATATAATAATCTAAGATACATCTCTGCCTGCAGAGATTTTTAATTTTACAAATTTAGTCCATTAATTCTATAAATATTTACTGAGAGCTTTCTATGACTATAGGACTCTGCTGGCAAAAAAAATGAATAGAAGTCAGGATCTTATAGATCATGGGACATAATCTAATTAGGAACAAGTGGTTTTAATATATGAAAATGTTAACAATATAATGTAGCATTTGATCCAGTATCAAATAAACTTTACAGTAAAAGCAAAATGCCAAAAAACAAAAAAGGTTATCTAGGATATTTCTAAGGATATAACTAACCTGCTGGGTTTATTCCTTTTTCCCCCACCAAAACTGAAAGCAATAATCTTTAGGTGCACCTCATTTTTATTTGAAAGCACAGACATTTTAAGGTGAAAATGACATCAAAAATCACCTGGACTTTCCCTCTTTCTTGAAGATAGGAAAATGAAGCTTCAGAGAGACCACACAATTTGAATGACATTTTATATCCCTTGTGTAGTTTGATATAACATTGATGGGATAGTACAGACAAGGTGTGACAGGTCATTTCACTAGTTTCTTGGGGGTTTTACTGAATACACACACAGAAAGGAACTCTGGAAGAGAAATGGGTTGCAGACATGGCAGTTGATAATAGATTTGGTTTAGAATAGGTTAAATATGAGGTACACTGATGCCATCCAAAATAAGTTCTCTCACAGGCAGACAGCTTCAGGGCTGAATGGTAGCATGCTTATCCAGTGCTTTTGTGTTAGACACTGTGCTAAGCACTTTACAAAATACTATCTCATCTAACCATCTCAACAGTTTTGTGTAGTAAATATTATTATTCACATTTTATGTGAGGAATTTGAGGCTCAGGGAGTTGAATTTGGTCACATTAACAGGGATGTTAGTGTTTGAGTCCAGATTTAAACTCATTTGTTTCTGACTTCAGGCCATCAGTTTTCCTACCTTTTTTCTTTAGAAAGCTAAAGTTTCCAACTTCCATTTTAAAGTGGTTGGCATCCCCTAATGCAGTATCATGAAATTTCTACTAATTGAAGCGTTACAAAGAGATGAAAGAAGACAAAATAATATAACACAATTAATATTTCAAAAATATACATATAATTTCTATCATAAAGAGTAATATACCTGAAATAAAAATTATAATTGCCCACTCGCCTACCATTTTATTATGCTAATACAAAATAGCTAGTATAAACATTTGACCTCTGATGAAGAAATTAGAAAAATGAGTAGAAATCCTTTTACGGTATAACTGCCTTTGAGTAGTAGATCTAAGAGCCCATTTGTTCACCTGTACCTACACAGATTCAGGCACTGCAACTTTCAGGGGGGAAAAAAAAGAATGAAAAGGAAAAGAAAAACTACAGAGAAAGAAGGCTGCCTGAAGAGGTATATTTTACACATGTGTGGTACACATGTGTGTTACCAAACTAAAGCGCTATAAACAGGATTGGACACAGAGCGACACCTGCTATATTGGGACTGAGTTATCATAAATAATTTTTTCAAATAAGACAGGAAATACATATGCAATGCATATACATACACGTAAGAATTGTGTTCATGTATTCCATATGTTTTGAATATCAGAGAGATAAACAATGGAATCCTGTTAAGTTTTCATCTCAGGCCAGGTAAGCACTAACAGATAAAAGCCAGCCTCTAGAAATGAAACTAAGAGCTGGGCCTATCTTTAGACTATTGAAGTGTAGAACTGAAGAGGAATTTCACCAGTATAAAGACAGAAAGAGAGGGAAAATGGCAATTCACAAATCAGCATGTGACAAACTACATACTCAGGATAGCTTTCTCTTGTATTTCCAAAGAAATACTATATGAGATACTGGAAACTGTTACTGTAGACCAAGGGAGTTTCTAACAGAAACCTGAAAGTATTTCAAAAGTTTGGAGAAAATAAGTTCACCTTAGTAAGACGCTAAATGTCATGATCTCTAGGTAACAAGAGCAGATACGCATCTTGAGTAGTAGAAATAAAAGACTTTGCCTTGTGATAAAAAGAGTGATAATGAAAATAATTGCAGGGTAAGTGAAAACAAAATTCTCTGGAAGTTGTGAAAACAACATAACTTATACTAGGAAATGAAATCAATTACATGAAAGATAAGCAAACTCTCCTTACATGCAGGGAGCAAAATTTCTGAATGTCAGAGATAACTAGACTGAGAATATTAGAACTAGAGGATAATATGTGCCAGAATTATAGATATTTCTGAAAATGAGACCAGAACTAGAACAGAAGTAATAATAAATGTTTAATAGAGGAAAACTCTTAGCGATAGCTACAAATCTGAATATACAGATTAAAATTCAAAAACTTTCAGAAAATATAAAAGGAAAAAAGACCCATATCTATAAACATGCTGACAGGTTTTGGAATTATGAGGATAAAGGACAAATGATAAGTAGCAATGAATATTGAAGACTCTGTGCAACTCTAGATTCCACAAGAAAATGGACAAGGTTTATAGAGTTTTCAAAGTAAATGAATGGTCTTAAAATTAGATTCTTCTAAATAGCAACTCAGAAAAAAAATTTGCATAATTTATTAGGAGACGATACCAAGAAATATCGAAAGGGAATACAAAAGTAAGACAGGAAAGAAATTGGGTGCAAGTCTTCTCCAGGGGTAATTGCAACTTATCCTTCTAGGAAACTGAGAAATAGTACAAAACATGTAATCAAGAGTCATCCTATTCTCAAGGAAATGAGAATTTCCTCATTGGTGGAGCATTGCCTCTGAGCAGTATTAATTTCATTTCGCACTCACTGCTATACAGGCAAAGTAAGCAAGGTGAGATCTGCCAGCTAAAGAAAGAACTCATGGAAAGAGATGCAAATACTAGCAATGGGAAGCCTAGGTATTGTGCACTGAATGAAATCTAAGTGCTGAAGGGATCTGAGCAGGCTCCAACAGCAGCTGCCACAGTCATCCCCAAGATCTGTATAGTCACTACAATTGTCTTCTATATGGAAAGGTAGCGGAAGGACATGGCCAGTCATAAGTTCAGAAAATGCACCTTTAAAATAATCACTTGAGAAAAGAAATAATCACTTGAAGAAAGTTAACAGCTGAGTAAGCAATGAATCAGAAATGAATATTAAAGACTCAAGGTTTTGTAGTGTAAAGGACCAGATAACTAGCCTGTGCAACTTCCAATAAGAACCACCTCTGTCTCTATCCACAGAACTTGAGGGGGAATATTTGCAAACCGTTCTTGATTGCCTAAATAACACAAATGAAGTTTCAGCTTAAAAAAACAGCCAACATTAATTGAATTTTTAGCATGTGCTTTGACTATTCTAAGCACTTGGTATGTATTAACTCATTTCATTTGCTGAACAACCCTTTGAGACAAGAACTATCATTGTCCACATTTCATAAATGAGGAAAGTGAAGCTAAGTATAGCTACGCTCCCATGTGCACTCATTAGTAAGTGGTAGAAAAAGGGTATCCTGTCAGCCTACCTTGAAGTGTGTTCTTTTCAAAGTAATGTCCTGTTAACACCTAAAAGCAACTATATTTCATGTGGATCAAAGTGTCATCATAGCAGGCACCCTGTCCATTGTGCTATTTTTCCCTAGGGCCTGGCAGAGAGCCTGGCATAGAGTAGAAATTTGATAAATATTTGGCAAATGCTGGCTTCTATTATAACTTGCATTTCCTTCCAATGCAAGAAATCCTATTGGAAGTAAGAAATTTGCCCCTGAATAGACTTTTTTCTTAGGCACACTTTCAATATTGAAAGTTCCCACTAATATTAAAAGGCTACACTAGAAGGAAAACAAAACTATGTGAGGAAACAAGCCCTGAAGGAAACAGCTAAGTCTTATAGGCATTGGTTTCATTGGTGAAATGTAACTTTATAATTTGCATGTATTTTGTTCAATGGGTCACTCAAAAGATTCAACACACCATAGTGTAAATACTTCAGAGATTGTCTACAGAGCTGTGAGGATATCAGTGGTACAACTATTTTTGACTTGGGCTTTTGATTTATAGGTGGATGCACCTGTTGGAGTTTTGGAATCAAGAAACCTGATTTTCTATTGTTTAGCTCATAACGACAGATCCAAAAGCTGAAACAATGTACAACTAGGTATCTTCATGTGCACCTGCAGTAGCAAACAAAATCCAAATTCTATGGGAATACTATCAGTGATTATTCAGGGTAATTTGCTTTAAATAATCTTGTTTAAGTCTAGCAAAATGGTGCTAGTTCTAAATCATATTGTAGCAATTAATATAAGACTCTGAAAAGCTATTTCTTTCTCACATACCAATTCTTAGCTGGCTTGGAACCATTTGCTGTCTTGTTTCACTGCACTGGACTAACGTGCTTCCAACTGTAAGAGTCAAACATTCAAATTATGTTCTATACATGATAAAGCAAAAGCAAATCTAGGCCCAGTGATCAAGACACCAGGATAGAGTTGGGTGATGATTCTCCACCTACCTGCTTTGAAATAGTTTTACCCAGGACTCTGTCTACAAAGTGCTACATTTAAAATTGTCAACAATTGTATATAAATAACTCTAGTAACTACATATAGGTAACTCAATAACTCAATATAAAATGACTAAGTGTGGGAGATATTTTTTTCTTTGTTTCATTTAGGTACTGTCAATCCTAAATGACTTTCAGTTTTGAGCTTCATTCCTGGATTGCGCATGAAATCTACTAGAAAAAAAAATTGTACTTACAAAGTGGCAAGATAGAGTCTTTGAATACCACCAGTGTTACTGAAGCAACCCATGTGAAAAATAAGAAAGTTACTTCATATTTGGTATTTATATGACTTATATACATATTCTATTTGATTTTTGAAAATCAATAATGGAATAATGAAGAAAAATGACTATCAACCTAAATTTGACCAAAACAATTACTTGTAATATATTGGGCATAATCCTTCCATTATCCCTGTTTGCAAATATACTTACATACACACACAAATTAGATATAGATAGTATTCTACATTCCATAAAGTAGCATGATTCATTTATCAATTATATGTTGGGGTCCTGAGAATTTAATTCTAGATCATCTCTATAATAGCTGGATAATACTTTATTATATGGCTTTAATGACTTTTTTTGGATACTTATTTCTAATTTATAGACTTATAACCAATATTATAAAATATTCACTTACACATATTGCATGCCTTTTTCTTCTGTTCACCAGCGTAATGGCAGGCTTAGTTGGCTTCTTTGCACTTAGAGTCTATGGGAAAAAACTGTTATTAGCTAGATTAAAGGCTTTCTTTGAGGATGGAGAAACAAGGAAGAGTCAAATAGCAAGAAGGCAGAGTTCAAATCAGCCAGACTTGTGAGGGTTAATATTGTGACTTTTACTTTATTGGTATCAGGCATTGGTAGGTAGTACTAAGTTGACTGCTCTCGTATTCCTCACTGTTGACTTATTCTGAACAACTGAACACAGAGTCAAGACAGCCTATGATAAGACCAATCTCTAGGGAGTGCTGTGTCTTGTTCAGAGTTTCTTTTTGGTGCCCCTGCAGGTGACCTTGCGGTAGCTCTGTTACTTCACTAAGAACATTATTGATCTCTGGAAATTTGTCCCACCAAGTGTTTTTTATACTTCATTAAGATAATCTGTATTCTTGAAATGCCTGATTCAATGCACCACATTTCATTGGATATGTTAATCAGAATGGGGGAAGGGGACAAAGCTAGGTAATCACTGAAGTATAAAGACTAAGACCTGTGTAACTCAGGGCCTTGATTCTGAAGCAGGAAACCCCTCCTTAGTCAGTTACAGTAAAGCTTCCTGATTATGACAAAATCACAACATTCCCCTATATTTAGAAGCATTACTATGTTAATTTTTGGACTTGAGTCTCAGAGTCACTGAGAGATACAAGCACCTATAAATATGTAAGTCCTCCCTGTGAGATGCTCAGGGAATATTGCCAGTGTTCTGCTGGATGACCATTCTTTTTTCCCCCCTAATTCTGTTCTCTGCCTATGTAGGCAGCCATTTGGTAAAGTAGGAAATTCAAAAGAAATCCCCAGATCAACCATAAGGACTGGGATATAATCTTGACTGTCAGTAAATAATTTTATGAACTTAGAGCAATTATGATCTCCATAAGCCACAGTTTGTTAATCTATGAAGCAAGACCATGAATATTTATTATGAAGATGAAACCTAAAGCCATAATAATTTAAGCATTTATAGAATATCACATATCTATCTCTATATAGTTAAGGTGATAGATAAATCACATAGTTCTTACTATGAAAGAAATTATAATCAATTTGTTTTGGTGATATATTTTGCATGGCTATAAAATATTAATATCTTTACTAGTTTGGTTTATAAAGATTGAGAACATATGGTCATACTAGGAAAATAAATGTGTTGACATGTCACAACCCACTTTATCATGCAGTAATATATTCAAGGTCAGCCAAGAGCTATCTTCAGAGGGATCTTGTACTTACACCAATAAATAACTCTTTATATGGCACAGTATTAATAGATGTGAATAATAATGGAAGTAAAACAATCTGCAAAAAAGTTATTTAATGCTGTAAACAAAGATTATGGTGATAGAACAACGTTAAAGATAATTATTTGTGGCTGACACAAAAGGATTAGAGTGGTAAAAGTAATACTATAAAAAAGCCCAAAATATCCACTCAGTTTCTCAAAAGAGCAATGGCAATATTAGAACGGTAAGAGATTTAACTCATTTGTATAATTAAATATGAGAATAATGGCTCAATAACTAAATAAATATGGTGAGACAAATTATGACATTACTTTGAAAAGTGTATTTGAAATATAAGGTTAATCATGGTTACTTCTGCTTCCTTCTAAATTCTCACAGAAATGGCACTAAAATAAGCATTTAAAGAGAAAATTAACAAAGAGAACAGGATAAGATGTGGCAGTAAAACAATTTTGAAACTAGAAAGCAGAGAGACAAGTGGCAACTAAATTGATGAGCTGAAGAAAAAAGAAAGCTAAGCTTATAGTGTTCAGGTAAATAGAAATCAGAAGGGAAGTCACCTCTGTGCAGAGGCAACCGATGAGCCAGGGACGACAGAGAACTTTCTAGGGTGATGAATAAATTCTGTATTTGAGGGAGAGGTTACAGATATCTTAACTTTTTATGAGAGTCATTGGACTCTACATGTAAAATCTGTGCATTTTCTTATATATAAATTTTATCTCATTAAAAAAATAATTCTATATATTGTACTGGTTTCCTTTGCTCTTCCTTCTCCAAGAAACCTGGCAGCCAGGATTATATTTTCAAGATAGGAGGCTGCAATTACTTCCTGTGAAAACTAACCAGTCTATAAAGAAATAATAAAGTTTTAAGAAATTTCCAAATGAAAACACTTTTCCTTTTTTTTAAAATTTTTGTTTTAAATTTATTTATTTTTAAGAGACAAAGTGTGACAGAGCACAAGCGGGAGAGGGACAGAGAGAGAAGGAGACACAGAATCCAAAGCAGGCTCCAAGTAAATGTTCAGCACAGAGCCTGATGCGGGGCTGGAACCCATGAACCATGAGATCATGACCTGAGCCGAAGTCACTCACTTAACCAACTGAGCTACCCAAGCATCCCAGCTTTTGAAAACTTTTCAATTAAATCCACTAATCAACAAGCCCTATACATGCACGCAGATTGACCAACGTGCTTTCCTATGTCTCATTCTTAAAAATGAGTGGATAGCTCATGATGATCAGACATTTGAACAGGACCTCTAATTGGAAATACAGAGAACAGAAACACAGTACATAAATGGAAAAACAAAGCTATAAGAAAATATATAACACAAATATTGTAAGGCATTTTTTATTAAAAATCTATAATACTCTTAGAGAAGCTATTATAATTCTGCATATGTAACACAAACCTAGGATGCTACAATGTTATGAAAAGTAACATAAGAATAAAAGGGCTTTGGAAACTAAATATAAGGAATATATATATTAGATATATATTATGTATAATATATATAAGAAATCTATAGAAATATATATAAATACATATCTACATAAACAATTTTTATCAAAGAAGAAATTAAAGAAAATATCATTTTAAATAAGTATAGAAAATCTAAGTGTACAGAAAAGGGTTAATGGAAAATAAATGGCTTGTACTCCACTTTGAAGTATAAGAAGATGCAACTAAAGATATTGTATACTTATTATATACCAAAAACACAACAAGATGCTGCCTATATTACTTTAATTATACCATCCATCATATAGGAGAAATAATATAAGAATACGTATGCATAATTCACATCATAATTAAGTGAGGGAAGCAGGGATTTTAGTAGAACTGATCTGTACAAACTCAGGCTCTTAATAATGGCTTTTTATTATATGTGATATCAACCCCTACTCAGAAAAAAAGAAAACCTTGAGGTTTTCTATATGAGGAAGGGAATCTCAGAAGAAGCCTAAGGGCTTATTTTGGGTAGCTGTAGGAAGAAACATTTGACCTGACAAACTTTAGCTCTATCAATATTACCTTATTTTGGTATCATAAGCTATTGAGACATCATGGGTTGTATGACACAGGAAAAAATAGAGTGACCAGATCGTAGAGATTCCTAAATGCCAGACAAAGGGGAATGTTATCCTATAGTTACTTCAAAGACACTTAAAATAGGTTAGTTCTAATGCATACAAAATGTTTTAAAATGACCAATTATATTATAAATCTGAAAGTTCAAGAATGCATATTTTGAAATGGTTGAATTTTTAGGTCAATTGACTGAAATTCATAGTTGTTGAACATGTTCCCAAGTGCCCACAGAAATTTAAAATCTCAAAGAACCCATATACATTCATTAGAAAAGATTTTAAGTTAAAATCTTAAAAACTGCCAAGACAAGTATTGCTAAGGACACTAAGTTACTGGAATTCTCTGGGAATATAAAATGAAAAACTGCTTTTGAAGATTATTTGGCAATATCTATCTAGACACAGATATAAGCAATGGAGTAGCAATTCTAATAGTAGGAAATATTAAACCAGATAAATATACAGAAATACATGCACAGACACGTACAAAAGTGTTCATAGTGACATCATCAATTATAGTACTCAACTAGAAACAATCCAAGGGTCAAACAAACAAAAATAACCTGCATAATGTATTTGTTCAATGGAATCCTATAGAGTGATGGCAAATACCAACTAATGTCATGTACAATATGGATGAATGTAAAAGAAATAATATTGAGTGAATAAGTCACACAATAGATAATATTTTATGATCCTGTTTTTACATAAAATTAAATCAAGAAAATTAATAAATGGTGATAAATTAAAAATACTGGTTATAAATAATGTATCTGATAAGGGGTTAATAATCAAAATGTAAAAATATGTAATTATTTATTATTTTATAATATATAATACTTATAAATACATATTTATATTTTAGATATGTTATATCTTAGCAGGCTCCAATCTCAGCATGGAACCTTATGGAGGGTTTGATCCCACAACCTGGAAACATGACTTGAACTGAGATCAAGAGTCAGATGCTTACCCAACTGAGCCGCCCAGGCGCCCCAAAACACATTTTAAAATGAGAATATCCCAAAGATATATAACAGGCATTCTATGAAGGGGAAAAGAGGAATAAATAATGAATATATCTCCAAATCTATTTTTTAAATTCTCTGCTTCCATTGTCAATGACTTTGAGTGGTCAATTTCAAATAATATACACTATAGATCACCCTATTTCCAGCAACAGTTCTAAGTTCCAGAAGCTTCTCTGAATGAAATGTCCTAATAATTCAATATGAGAGGCCAACAAAGAAGATAAACCAAGATACAAGATTTTCACACACTGTGAGTAGCTTAAATAACTCCAAAGACAGAGATTTTCTAGACAAAGAGATATGTAGTTTCCACATCCAATTTTGTAATTTAATATTACGTGCTTCCATGCTTCTGTTTTATTAATTTGTGCTATATAAGACATTTGGGTCATAAGCTTTTCTAGACTTAATATGTCGCTATGGTCACTCAAGTCAGGAGAAGTGGGTATTAACACAGGATATAATGCAAATGAAATAGTTCTTAAAACTAATTATGTGGGTTACCCATGGAGTGATAAATTAACATTCATGGACGCTATGATCTAAACAGTATTTCAGATTTAAAGTAATCCAGACTTATTTTTTTGAAAGGCTCATTAATAGACTTTATTTCATTATCTAATCAAGACTATTCCCACTTCCCCAGGTAACATCACTTTTCTAACTTTCTAATTCAAGTTTTTCAAAAGATGGTAGCTAGTCATTTCTACAGTCTTGTTTGTAGAATGGTACAAATGAAGAAATTTAACACAGCATAATGATCATTCCTTAAATATTTAAGTTTAGAGGACTGTGCTTTAAATTAAATCATGTACATCTTACTTTTTTGATGTAAAATATCCATTATTACCACACACAAAAATAAACTGAAAATGGATTAAAGACCTAAATGTGATACCTGAAACCATAAAAACCCTAGAAGAGAACATAGGCAGTAATTTCTTTGACATTGGCTTTAGAAACATTTTTCTAGATATGTTTCCTAATGCAAAGGAAACAAAAGCAAAAATAAACCAGTGTGACTAAATTAAAATAAAAAATATTTGCACAGTGAAGGAAACAATCAATAAAGCACAAAGACAACCCACTGAATAGAAGATATTTGTAAATGATGTATGATAAAGGGAGATAATATCCAAAGTATATATTACCCAAAGGATACAAAATTACAGATTCAAATGGGTACATGCACCCTGATGTTTATAGCAGCATTGTCAACAATAACCAAATTATGGAGAGAGCCCAAATGTCCATGGACAGATGAATGGATAAAGAAAATGTGTCATACACACACACACACACACACACACACACACACACAATGTAACATGAATCAACCATAAAAAAGAATAAAACCTTGCCATGTGCAATGACATGGATGGAGCTAGAATGTATTAGGTTAAGTGAAATAAGTCAATCAGAGAAAGACAAATACCATACGATTTCACTCATATGTGGAATTTAAGAAACAAAACAGATAAACATATGGGAAAGGGGAGGGAGAGGAGAGAGGGAAACAAACCACAAGAGACTCTTAATGATAGAGAACAAACTGAGGATTGATGGAGAATGATGTGTAGGAGATGGGCTAGATGGATGATGGGTATTAGAGAGGGCACTTGTGATGAGCATTAGGTATTGTCAGTGATAAATCATTGAATTCTCCTCTTGAAACCAACATTGCACTGTATATTAACTAAAATTTAAATTAAAAAAAGAAAAAAATAACTATCACTTTATATTCCCAATGAATCAGAAAAGTTCCTGTTGCTCAAAAAAAAAAAAATGGTGTTACATTATTCATATCTGGTTTGTTTGAAAAGCTTTACTTCTCAATACTCTTAATGTACCTCTGGTTTGGCTTTCAATTCTATTGATAATTGGGATATTTTAAGGCATTGCAGAATAATAAATATATTTGATACAGAATCTAAGAATAATATTCAGAATACCTAAAGAACATACATAATTCAACAGCAAAAAATTCCAATTTAAAAAAAAAACAACAGAGGATCTGAACTGACATTTTTCCAAAGAAAACATACAGATGGCCAAATGACACATGAAAAGATGCTCAACATCCCTCCTGATCAGGGAAATGAAAATCAAAACCACCATGAGATATTAGCTCACACTTGTCAGAATGGCCAAAATCAAAAATACAAGAAATAACAAGTATTCATGAAGATGTGGAAAAAAATTAACTGTTGGTACACTGTTGGTGGGAAAGTAAATTAGATAGCCACTGTGGAAAATAGTATGAAGTTTCCTCAAAAAATTAAAAATAGAAATACCATATAACCCAGTAATTTCACTACTACCCAAAGAAAACAAAAATATGAATTTGAAAATATATATGTACCCCTATGTTTATTACAGTATTATTTACAATAGTCAATATACAGAAGCAACCTAAATGTCCATCAACAGATGAATGGATAAAGATGTGGTGTGTTTAACACACACACACACACACACACACACACACACACACACACACACACACACTGGAGGATTAAGCAACTATAAAGCTTTAAAAAATGATGAGACCTTGCCATTTGCACCAACATGAATGGGTTTAGAGGGTAAAGTGCTAAAAGAAATAAGTCAGACTGACAAAGACAAATACCATATGATTTCACTCATATGTGCAATCTAAAAATCAAACAAACAAAAAGTAGAATCAGACCTATAAATACATGGAACAAACTAATGGTTTTCAAAAGGAACAGGGGTGGGGAGATAGACAAAATGGGTAAAATGGAATAGGAGATACAAGCTTTGATTTATGGAATGGATGAGTCACCAGAATAAAGGTACAGCATAGGGAAGATAGTGATACTGCAATAGTGTTGTAGGGTGATTGATAGCTACATTTGTGGTGTATAGCATAATGTATAGAAATGTTGAATCACTATGTTGTACACCTGAAACTAATGTAACATTGTATAACACCTATACTCAATTTCTTTTAAAATTTGTAATAAATTTAAAATTAAAAATACCCCCTTTTATGCAAAGATTGTGAGTTTTGAGTGTACTTTTAGTTTATTAAATTTATCTGAAAAATTAAGTTGGCTGAAATGTTGGTCACCAATAGTTGTTGTAAAATTTCACTGGTTAGCTAAAGCTAAAATTTAGAAGACACTGCATAATAGTTAATAAGCACTTCCTTATCTCTTATTCAAGTTGTTCTGAAAAGACATGAAATGTCTTATTTAATGGAGAAGTTAATTGATTAGTTTAAGTATTTAGTTCCATTCAAAACATGATATTAGCTAAGGTCTCTTAAAGAATGTATATGTTAGTACTATTATCTTACTTTAAGCTGAAAATATTATGATTGAGGTTAATTATAAAAATAAATATTCTAGGGGCACCTGAGTGATTCAGTCAGTTAAGTATCCGACTTCGGCTCAGGTCACGATCTGGCAGTCAGTGAGTTGGAGCCCTGCACCAGACTCTGTGCTGACAGCTCAGAGCCTAGAGCCTGCTTCAGATTCTGTATCTCCCTCTGTCTCTGCCCTTCTTCCCCTGCTCACACTCTGTCTCTCTCTCTCAAAAATAAATAAACATTAACATTTAAAAAAATCAATATTCTATAAAAGACACAAGGTACTTAGGAGGCAGTTCAATTAAAGATAAACCAATATCTTTTAGATATTCTAAATAAGAATAAATGAGGTGATAAGTCCAACACCTTTCAAGTCATATATATTGTGAGCGATTTCCTGTCTGATATGGTCAGGGTCTTAAAAAATAAACAAAGAGATTCACCAAAATGCAATGATAAAGCAAACTCTTAAAAGCGAAGTTAGATTTTCTCATAATCTGAAATGTGCTAAAAGACAAGCTTAGGTTACATATTAGAGGAAATAGTTTTTCTATTTAGCCCATAAAGTAAAGCATATACATTCACACATTTTACCTGTACATTGTTTCATCAAATAAACTATACATTCATTCAAGATATCAGCACCAACCAGTATATCACTTTATGTAATACATTTTAGATATATACAGTCTATGCCAAAAATTTTATGTGTTTTATGTCCATTCTGGAAAGATTACTATTAAAAAAAAATCATTGCTCTTAAACAATTATGCAATTCACATACCTTTTAGATAAACTATTTCTGGAGTATTCATATCTAAGAAATTATAAATAATGTGCTGTTTATTAACTAAAATATTATAAAGCCCAAAGATAAATACATTTGAAAAGAAGAACAGCCTAATATCACCAAATTGCAAGCCAATGAATCTCAGAAAATAAAAATATTGATAGTAAAATAAAACACTCTAAGTTTCCTATTAAAAAAAGGTCTCAAGTTAAAAAAAATAATTTATTTGATAAATGGTTTTCTTTGCCCCAACTTTAGAAAATTATAACATAAATTACTCATTTTAAGTTATTGACACTGAACCTCAAACTTAAACAAGCAAAACATGTAATTTAAAGAGAGAGAAAATAGACTGGAAAAAGTATTATTACTTAATGCAGGATTTAATTTGAATAAACAGAAATAACAAAATGTCAAATGTCTTTTCTTTCATATACAGCTGGTCATAACTAAGAAAAAATAAAGACACCTAGCCTAGGTAACCAGGCATGGGGATTTTCATATTGTCTTGGTGGACATGTGGGTTGGTATCATCTTTCTGAAAGATATTTTACCAATACGTATTAATTCCTTAAAATAGTATATTCTCAGAATCAGAACACTTGCAAGTTTTGGTTCTGAAAAATTTTCTTAAATTTGTACAATGGACTTAATTGTCAGGATACTAATCAGGGAATGTAAATAGAACAAAGAGGGGCACCTGAGTGTCTGAGTTGTCATCCGACTTCGGCTTAGGTCATGATCTCACAGTTCGTGAGTTGGAGCCCCATGTCCGGCTCTGTGCTGACAGTTCAGACCCTGTAGCCTGCTTCAGATTCTGTGTCTCTCTCTGTCTCTGCCCCTCCCCTGCTCATGCTTTGTCTCTCTCAAAAATAAATAAACATTAAAAAAATAGAACAAATATATAAAAATATTTAAATATTCAATGAGAAATTGGTTATGTTAGCAATAGAACGCTATTTAGTCACTAAAGAGTGAGGTGGAACTCTGGAAACTATAGAAATTTTTAAATGCATCATTAAAAGAAAAGGAGGCAGAAAATAAATTTGTACATTATAATAACTCTATATATTTAAAACATGAAATATACATATATCATTATTCATTTATTTCATAATTATTGTGAGACACCACTATGTATTTAGATGATTTGTAGACTGATAAAGCAACTGAAAAGACATTCACTGACTAACAATAATCACTTTGAGGAGAGTTGAATATAGGGGATTTTATTTTCACTTTTAATTCTTACTTATTATAATGTTTATTTTATAAAATTAACTATTATATAATAATAAAACTTTATTTCAAAAGAAATTAATCCAAGAATTACAGGGTTTTCACTCATATCTTTCTAAAATATAGCATGTTGAACATGTAGATTAATGTATTATACCAAAAAATATATTTTTTCTGACATAGAAATAATAATGCTTCCTATAGTAGTTCATCATTTATAGTTTGAAATACTGCTCCTTTTCTTAAAAATGTTTTATACATGTTCTCATTAATTATCTTATCATTCCTTTCTTGTAAGTAGGTGGTAAAAGCTATTTAAAATCACCCACTACAACATAGGATAATTAGTACATGTATGAACATGGACTACAAATTAGGATAGGGAAATACAAATAAGTGCTACAAAGGACTGTGACAAAGTATTGGCTTTTGGTAAATTTTAAATCTATTGGCAAAATATCATAAGCAACAAATACAAGATATTTTATTGCTTTTCCACCAAGTACCTTGGGGGGCTATTAACAGTTGCCTGCAGTGGGCAAATAGAAGGGGGCACCCTGGGTAGCTCAACTGGTTAAGCATCAGACTCTTGATCTCAGCTCAGATCTTGACCTCATGGCTATGAGTTCAAGCCCGAGGCAGGCTCTGCACTGACAGCACGGAGCCTGCTTGAGACTCTCTCTCTCTCTCTCTCTCTCTCTCTCTCTCTCTCTCTCTCTCTGCCCCTCCCCAGCTCATTCTCTCTCTCTCTCTCAAAATAAATACAGGTAAAAAATGTTTAAAAAACAAAAATACGGGGGAACTCCAATACATTTCTTTTAATCATGTTACCAAGGACTACAATGCAATACTGGCTCACTATGAACTAAGAAAATATCCAAACACACACCCTGCATCTCTTGACTTTCAGCTTATCCAAATAAGACCAAAATTACAAATTAATGGGAAAAAAAAGGGAAACAAGAAACTCTGCAATGCACTTAGAAAATTTTGAATGCAGTTTGTGATTAAAAGTCATTATTTTCCAAGGTGTCTTCTCACAATAAAATATTCATTGCCTACATCTGTCACCTTCTCTGCCTCTGTTTGTCTGTCTCTTTCTCTCTCACCTTCTTCTATGCAAAAGTAAAAACAAACATGTATTTGGTATAATTTATGAAGTATTTTTTCTGGGTGAACATCGAGTGGCTTAGTGTGTCCAGAAAGAGTGAGAAGTTAACATTCATAGTAGCCTTAGCTTCTGAAGATCCTGGAGTATGGATTTTTTTTTTTTTAAACTGGCAGTTGTGGGTTCCCTTTTTCAATAGTGCTTTTCTGAATGACAAATGCCTAGAATAATTTAAATCTATTGAAAAAGTACATATTTAAAAAAATAAATTTAAAGAATTTTAAATTTTTTTTTTTTTTTTTTTTTTTTTTATTTTTGGGACAGAGAGAGAGACAGAGCATGAACGGGGGAGGGGCAGAGAGAGAGGGAGACACAGAATCGGAAACAGGCTCCAGGCTCCGAGCCGTCAGCACAGAGTCCGACACGGGGCTCGAACTCACTGACCGCGAGATCATGACCTGGCTGAAGTCGGATGCTCAACCGACTGCGCCACCCAGGCGCCCCAAGAATTTTAAATTCTTAAGAGAGCACACACCACGAAAATTGATATAGGAATCTTTTGTATAAAATCTGTTTACACAAGTAATCTGTGCAGAATTCATGATTAGGTGATCAACTTTGTTCAAATCCAAGTTATTTTAAAATATTTTATCCACAGAGAAGAATAAACAAATGGGAATAAAACAAAACCTCCTCAACCTTACAAAGGGCATCTACAAAAAAACCTCACTGTTAATATAATTAGTGGTGAAAAACTGAAACCTTTACCTCTAAGATTAGATAGAAGACAAGCTTTGCTCTTGGCACTTCCATTCAACATTACTGAAGATTATGGACAGGGAAATTAGGCAAGAAAATCAAATAAAAGTCACCCAGATTGGAACGGAACAAGTAAAACTCTATTTTCAGATGATGTGATTTTGCATATAGAAAATTCTAAGGAAACCACAGAAGAAAAATTGTTAAAACTGTTAAATGAGTTCCTCAAGGAGGTAGGATACAAGATTAACCTACAAAAGTGATTGCATTTTTATAAACTAGTTAATGAAAAATCTAAATTTGAAATTAAGGAAACAAATCATTTTATAATCACATCAAAAATACGATACTTAGTAATAAATTTAACCAAAGAATCCCATGACTTGTACATTGAAAAGATAATAAAGAAGATAAAGGAAAACAAAGAACAAATAGAAAGATGTATGGCAATACTCTTCAAATAGATTACCAATAAAATATGATCCTTTTCAAAATCCCAGATGGTTATTTTGCAGAAATGTACAACTTGATCTTATAATTCGTATGGAATTACAATGGGCTCAGAAGAGCCAGAACAATGCTCAAAATCAAGAACAAAGTAAGAATACTCATACTTTCTAATTTCAAAACTTACTAAAAAACAATTTTAATCAAGACCTTGTGGTACTGGCATAAAGACAGATATGTAGATCAGTGGGATAGAGTTAAGAGTCCAGAGAATATTCTTTAATTTATGATCAACTGATTTTTGACTAGGACGCCAAGACAATTCAAGGGGAAAAGAGGAGTCTTTAAACACATGGTGCTGGAAAACTGGATATCACATGCAACATAATTATTTTGGACCCTATCTCATACCATATACAAAAAAAAACTAATTGAAAATGGATTGAAGATCTACATACAGGAGCTAACAATATCAAACTCTAATAAGAAAACATAAGGATAAATTTTTATGACCTTAGATTTGGCAATGGGATTTTCAGATGATACCAAAAGTACCATAAACAAACATAAAACATAAATTGAATTTGATCAAAAGTTTTAAAATTGTGGTTAAAAGGAAACCATCAAGAGAAAGGCAACCTCAGAGTTAGGAGAAAATATATCAAAATTTTCATCAGATATCATATATCTGAGATATCTGTAAAGGGACTTACCAGAATATATTAAGAACTTTTATAATTTGGTGATAAAAAGATAACCAAATGGGAAAAGGATTTGCCTTTTTTTAAAGTATTTATTCATTTATTTTTAAAGAGAGAAAAGAGAGAGGGTAGGGCAGAATGAGAGAGAGAGGGATGGAGGGAGAGAGAGAGAGAAAAAAAAAACAAAAAACCCAAGCAGTCTTCATGCTTAGCATGGAACCCCTGTGGGGCTCGGTCACAATTGCCAGATCTTGAACTGAGCCAAAATCAAGAGCCAGACACTTAACCAACTGAGCCACCCAGGCACCCCTGGGAAAAGGATTTGAATAGACATTTCTCCAAAGTAGAAATATAAATGACTAACAAACACATGAAAAGATGTTCAACCAACATCATTGCTCATTAGGGAAATACAAATAAAAAACCCAATGAGCTAAATGACTTCACACTTAATGGCTAAAATAAAAAAGACAGACAATACCAAGTGTTATAGGCAATGTGGAAAAATTGGAACCATCATACATTGCTGGTGGAATTGTCAAATAGTGCAGCCAGTTTGGAAGACAGTTTGGCAGTTACTCAAAATGTTAAAAATTGAGTTATCCTGTAAACCCACTCTGAGGTATATGCTGAAGACAATTGAAAATATAGGTCTAAGCAAAATTTACACATGACTATTCATAGCACCATTATTTATAATAGGCAAAAAATGAAATAACCCCAAAGTCCATCAACAGATGAATGCATAAACAAGTGTGGTATACCCAAACTATGGATTTTTTTATAATAAAACAGAATGATGCACTGTTATATGCCACAACATGGATGAAACTACAAACATTGCAAGTGAAAGTAACCAGTCAGAAAATTCTATATAATTAATTCCAACCATGTGAAAAATCCACAGTAGACATATCCATAGATACAGAAGGCAGATTGGTAGTTTCTACCATTAACGAATATTAGTAGTAGTGATACTGTGTAATGGATGGATGGATGGATGGATGGATGGAGGATGAAGAAGGAGTGACTGTCACTGGGTATGGAATATCTTGTGAGGATGATGCTACTTTTATAAAATTAGACAGCAGTGATGGTTGTGCAGTCTATGAAGAACACCACCACTAAACTTTGCACTTCAAAAGTGGATTTTATGGCATGTGATTTATATCTTAATAAAAAATAGGATGAAGTGTTTCTAAGTTTTTTCAACTGCTCTTATTTGTGTCTATGTATGGTTAATTTGAAGGCAAATATTAAATAGTGGTGTTTCGGGGCACCTGGGTGGCTCAGTCAGTTAAGCGTCCGACTTCAGCTCAGGTCACGATCTCACGGTCTGTGAGTCCGTGAGTTCGAGCCCCGCGTCGGGCTCTGGGCTGATGGCTCAGAGCCTGGGGCCTGCTTCCAATTCTGTGTCTCCCTCTCTGTCTGCCCCTCCCCCGTTCATGCTCTGTCTCTCTCTGTCTCAAAAATAAATAAACGTTAAAAAAAATAAATTAAAAAAAAATAAATAGTGGTGTCTCTACAATGGCACTACTGAAAACATCTTTTTTAAAGCAAAGATCAGATTGTCCCAATTCTAGGCTCCTAATGTAGGACATAAAGTTCAAATTCTAAGAATGTTAGATAGGTATTTCCAATATGGCTACCCTGTCTCTTTTTCTTATTTGTCTGGTTTCTTTGCTTCCTGTGTGCTCTAGTAAAATCAAAGTACTCAGCTCTCCTCAAATGTAACCACCGTATTTCCTTGTGAATGTGTTGAATCACTTTCATTTTTCATGAGGAAAGCATTCTTCTCCCCCTTATCTCTACTGGGGAAATCCTCTTCATTTTTTCAAGACCCACTTGCTATGTCAACTTCTTTATCTAGCTTAACTTCATCTTGCTAAATGTCAATAATTTTTGCAAATTCATGCTACTGAATCTCATCTAACTCATCATACATAGCATATTTTGAATTAAATGAAAATATTTCTGATAAATACCTTTTAAAAATCTAAGCAGTTTTCAATTTTCTCACTTTAATATTGAAACAATATTTAAAACAACAGTGCTAACTTCTCACCAATCCTCTCATCCCCACACGTTCTCACAGTTCCAAACTGCTTAGGGAAGAAAGGCAGGTCACTTTTATAGCCACATAGATTTAACAATCATAATTTTCTTCTGTGATAGCCAAGGCAGAGTTTGAGTGTAATTGTTCAGGGACTGTGTGATTGTTGTATTGGATCAGTCATCTGTCTAAAAAATGAACTGGACAACCTTCAAATGGCAATGACTTCAATTCCTTTGGGATTTGAATTGGCCATAAAACTAGCAATAAATTGTCGTGCATGTAGTGATTTCCTGTTGGCAAGTTCCATGTATTTTACAAATATATCTCAACTTAGATGGAAAAGATCATTATTACCATTCAAAGATTGGGAAACTGTAACACAGAGCCATCAAATGTATTGAGCAAGGTCAGAGAGTATATGATCAGTGAAGATGAGAATATCCCAAAGGTTTCAAGTTTTGTTCTATCTTCCAAGAGACATAATTCCTTGGTAAACATTTATTGCTTTGCCCTGGTGTTCTGAGAATCTCAGGCAGGCTCTTTCAAAATGATGTTTATGTCTACCAAGAAAAAAAAAACCTTGAAATTACTGTGTAGTATACCAATACCATATATCTATAGAAGGCACTCTCCAACAACCTTCTGGGAACCCATAAAGGAGTTCAAAGACATAAAAATAATACACTAAAGTCCAAGTCCAAACTCTTCTTACAAGAAATCCTTCAAACCATCATTCATTTTCCATTTTATATAATCCTAACTACCTGATAATCTGAATGTAATAATCCAGGGAAAAGTAGTAGCAAAACTTAAAGGGGAAAAATGTGCTATTAAAAATAGGTTCTGTCAGTTTTGCCTACAAAATACATGCTTGATTCATCTACTTCTCTTCCCTCCCAGTGTTACATTTTCGCCCAGACTAACACAGTGTCTAACTGCCTAAATGCTCTCCGTCCTTCTACTTTTATTTCCATACCTACCATTCTCCACAGAGCAGCCTGAATTGTCTTTTTAAAGTACAAAAGTGATTATGTCATCCCCATTCTTCAATTACTTCAATGCTTTTTCATTGCAACTGGAGTAATACTCATCTCATGACAGCCTACAATGTCTCTATGGTGTGTGTCATGTCCAACACTCTACCTTCCACTCTTACAACCCCAAACCTATTGATCACAGGGCTTCAACAATCTCTCAGTTCTTCAAATTCAGAAAACCTACTTCCCCCTCTTCATCTTTCCTCTGATTGGCTTCTGTCTCTGAAATGCCATCTCTCAGAGGTTAGCAACATCAGCAACTTGTCATCTAGTTAAGTTTCACCTAAAAAGTTCCTCTTGAAAGGTAATTTCTCTTACTACTTTACTCTCTGTTGGTCCAATCCCTTTCCATTTCCATTTCATTTCCTTTAAAGCACTTATTACTGTGTGCAATTATCTTAATATATGTTTTTGGTTGTTTATTGTCTGTCCTTATTCAACACAATATAAAGCCACTGAGAAAAGAAACTGTCTTGCTCAGAATTTTACCCTGCCAGTCTAAAACAATGCCTAACACACCATGGATTAAATATATAATTGAAGGGATGAATCAATTGATAACCCATAGCTTCAAAACAATGAAGGATAAAGAGTAACAATGAAAACCATGTAGCACAATTTAAATAATGACATACCTGTTACAGAAAAGTATCATATCAATTCAGGCCCAGGTTTATAAATATTAACACCCCCCCAATAATTTATATTCACATTACGAGTCATTAAGAAAACTTGAGTTATATTCTGTATGTATTATAGTAGGAACACAGGTGCTCAGCGTTTGAAAATAAATTATCACCTCCTAAAATAACTAGTTCTTTTTCCTGTATTCTGTATCCACCATCTCCTCAAGCCAGAAACCTGAGAATGATCATAAATCTTTTTATTTTCCTTATCTCCACATCCAACAAACATGTACCTCAGTTTACTTCCCAACTATTTCTTGAAAATGTCCCTTCCTTAATATTCTCATTACCAGTTATGATTTATGTCCTTATCATCTCTTGCCTGAACTATTACAGAAATTCCTATGATTCTAGTCTTGTAATATAAATTTAAAGTGTATAATATAAACAGAAGTATCTAACTGTAACTTAATTAAACTCAAAACACTTGGCTTAAAACATTCCAGTAGGTTCGCTTTGCTTACAGAATAAAGTTCAATGACCTTATTAGGGCATATAAAAGTTTCCATGACTTGAACCTCCCAACTAGCCTACTTCTATGTTTATAGTAATGTGAAAAAACTTATGGCTGGCCACCATGATCTTTTTATAGCTTTCTGTCTTTATCATATATTATTTTTTCCTAGGAGGATATTCTCATGTTTCTTGATCCAGTTAACTTCTACACATCTTTTCATCTTTACTGAAACCTTGCCTGATTCTCCAGTTTTGGACAAGAACTCCTTTTTTTATGGTTCTAAAACTCTTGTACATATTTCAATGTATTCAGTAGAATATTTGAGCTGTGATTATCAAAGAATCCAACTAAATATGGTTCATTCAATAGGGTTCATTATCTCTCATAAGATGATTGGCAAGATGCTTCTTCAGATTTGACTGGTGGCTTAGTGTTTCAGGTATCTTGGTAAGTTTTTCTGTAATTCTCTTTAGATGGCTGACATAATGCCAAACTTAATTTGCTTATACAAATATATTCAAAGGCAGAAAGCAAGAGCAAATAGCTGATGGATGGGTAACCAATAGAACCTGCCACATGTGACACTGACATTTTTGTTGATACGTCCTTCTCTTGTATAGTTTTTGAAAGCCTTCAATAATGTATTCCTAATGTCTACCATTATGTCCATCATACAAATTAATAAGTGCTATATTGATATAAACAACATTTCTTTATCAATAAGTGCAGGCTATCTATTCATTTACCGGGGCTGTCATAACAAAATACCACAAACTACATGGATTAAAACAACAGAAATTTATTCTTTCACAGCTTGGAGGCTAGAAGTTTGGAATAAAAATGTCAACATGGCCAGCTGTAAGAATCCTTCCTTGTCTTTTATAGTTTCTGATGGTTGCAAGCAATCTTTGGCATTACTTACTTTGTAGATCTGTCACTTTAGTCTCTGTCTCCATCTTCATATGGCTTTCTTCTCTGTGTGTCTATGTCCCTTTTTCCTAATTGCCCTCATTATAAGGACACTTCCATATTGAATTTAAGGCCCACCCAAATCCAGTGCAACCTCATCTTAACTTGGTTTTATATACAAAAACCCTATTTCTAAATAAGGTTACATTCACAGGTTCCAGGCTGACATGAAGTTGGGAGGGAGTGGGGAGGCATTATTTAACTCAAATATATCATCTATGGACCTATTTAAGGCACTTAAAGGCTGTTTAGCTGGCAGCTTCTCTATGCATCCATACATACCTTTCCATGCTAAAACAAAACAGGAATTCTTAGATCATATGCAGAGCCATTTTCTTGCTTTGATCTAGAGTTTCTACATGAATTAAAATAATTTTGAATTTGGTAAAAGTCATGATTTGCATATTATATTTAAATAATCATCTGAACAAGACTCTATGGAGAGACAACATTAAAAGAGCTTCAGAAGTAAGAAGCTATGTGGTTAAGTACATTGATTTATCATAAGGACACTAGTCATTTTCAGTTTAGACATATTAGCATTTATTGAGCACTTATAAATATCTGGTATGCTCCTGATCAATTCATAAATGAAGAGAAGAGAAGAAGAATGAGAGAGAAGATAGGACATATGACTGCAATACTGCCTCATTAACACTACAAAATGTTTATAAGAGTCTCCCAAGCATAAAGGAAACTTGAGGATAAGGTATCAAAAAAAAGAATCTTGTCTGAGAAAGAGAAATGAGAAAAGGTATACCAAGGTAAACAAATGGCATACATAAAGTCTCTGTATGCACTAGATAAGAGGAGCAAAGTCTACGTGCAGAATAGAAGAGTATGAAGAAGAAAGGGATGCTAGAAGATGATATCTAAAAGTTATCAGACCACATTGAGCCATATTTGTGAACACTAACTACATAGCTATAACCAAAGTGTTTTTTTTACTCAATAAACTGGTAATGCCTGATTTTATTAATTAATTATTACTATTTTTAAAATTTTGGCCCCTGAGTGTAAATAATCTGGGCAATGGAAGCTTTGTAGAAATGGCCTCCAAAGTTCGATGTGAAAATTGTTTTGCTATCACCTACGACAATAATTATGATCTTTGGTTTCAACTCCTTTCTCAGATTAATTTCATATTAACTTTTGCAAACAGTGTTTTTTCTTCAAAAATAGCCTGATGATAATCTATTTGCAGAAAAAGTGTTGAGCAACATTATAATAAATTGGAATTTATTTGAAATAAATACCAAATTCCCAGACATATTTGATTCCCATTTCAAACCACAACTAGAAACATTCATGTGTGTATTTTGATACTAGATACTAATGCTGTTTAACTAAATCTATCTTTGATACTTAAATGAAAATAAGTAAATCTGAGAACAATGTTGTAACAAATCAAGCAAGCCTTGGATAATCAATATAGAACTGACATACTTTTGGTGAAGCAAATATGAAGAAAAAGATACCCTATCATTTAGGTTTTATTTCAAATTCTGCTACGACACCATAAAGTTTATAATTGTGCTCTATTTATTACAAAGTATGTATCCCACATCTTCTAAATATATCATAAAAGAAGTTCCACAGTGCACCTACTTTAATAAAAAGAATAGAATGTACACACTCTATAAGCTTTCCTCTAATAATAGTAAAACTGTCATTTGGTAACAAAAATATTTTGTGCAATCAGAATAAAATAATAAAATATGTCCCATATAGCTGCTGGCAAACTAAAAGGGAAAGAACAGAGAATCAAATAATTGATTTATCTTTTGTTTTGAGTGACAATATTTTCTCCACTTCAAAGCAACAACAACAAAATATTATTAGCTCTGGTTTAAAAGCTAAAAAGAGATGGGACTTAATTATCAGATTTAAAACTCTCCATGGATGAAGACCAAACATATAAAAATGTATAGCTAGCCAGTTCAAAGGTAGAAATATTAATTACCAATTGTTACTTTCAAATTAAATTATTTTAAAGAAGGGCCTGCAGTGAACAATTTTCCCATATGCAGTCTTTCATTCCCGCTACTCAAAAGAGTTGGTTCTTCTTCCACAATACCCACTCTGGTTTTAATTTACATTGAGTCCCTCGCCTTTGTAGCAATTTGGATGTCTGGTTGACTTGCAAGCATGGGGGGTTTTCTTGGTTTTCTCCTAGTTTACTATAAAAATATGCTTGGAATTATTCTTGAAAAGAGCATGAATGTGAAAAATAAACAGCATAGAAGAAACTGGCAGTGAATAATCAATGAGTTCCTCCCAACACAATACAAAGCAATAATCTTTCTTGTAATAGCTTGAGTTCTTCTAACACACTAAATTATCTAGAAGTTAGGAGGATTAAATTTTTTCATTCACTGGATGAATGTGAAACAACTGACTCATTGATGTGTTAATGTAGAAGGAGGTCCTGAGATCACAATATACCCTAGTGAAGAGCAGTCTCTAACCAGATCTGGGATAGCTTATTAAAGATTTTAAAGAGTGTATCTGGAGCCCAAAATATTATTTTGCACCCGTACACCATTTAATTTATAATTAAATTATATTTGGAGAAAATTCCTTTTTTTTTTTTTTTTTTAATTTTGAGAGAAAGAGGCATAGCGTGAGCACGTGCATGCACAAGAGCAGGGCATGGGCAGACAGAGAGGGAAAGAGATAATCCCACGCTGTTGGCGCAAAGCCCAATGGGAGGCTTGAACCCACAACCCCTGAGATCAGGACCTGAGCCAAAACCAAGAGTGCGAGGCTTAACTGAGTCACCCAGGTTGGCTATGGAGACAATTAATTTGCAAAGTTGTGTTCTTTCATTTCAAAACCAATATTTGATTATTCAAAATTCAGAACTGCTCTTTGGCTATGCAGCTAGTCATAACCCAGTAGAAGGGGATTTATTGAATATTGATCAATTTTACACAATTTTTACATTTTTTAAGGTGGGGGTAGTTATTATTGCTTCCAGTAAATAAATTTGGAATGAGATAGCAAATGAAAACTAAAGAAAAAAATATATTCAAATAGAGAGGGAAATTTGTAAAACAAAGTCCATGAATACTAATAATTTTGTGAATTTCCAACTTAGTCTAAAAACCTGAAAATGTTTTTTGGTTCAGTATCTTCTTGTAAAACATAACATAACCTTCTTCAGTCAATCAATTATTTTCTGCTAGCTTAAACAAAACAAAATAAAACAAAACTTACTCCTACTCTGGAAATACTAAGAAAATCAAAATTTAAAAACTCATTTTTAAATGTCTTTGTAATAAAAAGTTTGCCCTCAAATAGTATATCACACACAACCAAGAATTATAAAAAATTAAAAATACTACATATGTTTATAGGTTTGTCAGTCTATTAACTATTATAATTAGTTCATCAGTTGACTATAGATCACTTTTAGTAATTCTTGGTTCTAGGAATCACCTTTCCTGGTCTATAGTCTGTAAGATCTAGAGTCTTAATGTTCCACCTATCTAAAGAACCTTGTTATTATGTACAATGAGATCAGATTAGGTGAGTGTTTCACGTGTTTACACTCCTTTTCATTCCATTTCCAGTTTTGGTTCTAGTAACAGCAAACTACTCCACTTTTTTTTTTAGGTGTAGTGACCAGATACATCCTGATTCCCTCACTGGGCCCTTGTTTAGACTTTCTTAGAACAAAATTCTGTCCTTCATTTATAGACTAGATAACTTTCGCCAAGCATACAACCTCTTTGAGCCTCAGTTTCTTTTTCTACAAAATAGGGATAACAATAATGTGTTACTTATGGGCATTATGATAAACAAATGATATAGCAGATATGAAATACATAGAATGGTGCCTGGCACTCAATAATAATAGTTATTTTAATTATTATCATATATCTTATGCTGCACATGCATGAATACTAATACTTGTATATAAAATCCATATTATATATTTATGATACATATATCATATATATATATGTATATATACACACATATACATATAGAGACAGACAGACTTCTTAGCTCTGATTTATAGAATATTATGATTTAAACAAAATGGAAAAGAGGCTTAGGGAAAATATCACATAATCAAATATTTAAAATATCTCTAACCTATAAAAAATGTATTCTAATAGTGAAAATACTAGAATTTACCATTGAGTTTTTTCTTCATCATCTTGTGATTGTTAAATTCTCAGATTTATACTTTTAATACAAAATCCACTTCAACTTTTTTTTTTCTAGAGAGAGAGAAAAAGAGGGAGGGAGAGACAGAGCATGAGCTGGGGAAGGCCAGAGAGAGAGGGAGACACAGAATCCAAAGCAGGCTCCAGGCTCTGAGCTGTCAGCACAGAGCCTGATGCAGGGCTCAAATCCAGAGACCACAAAATCATGACCTGAGGAGAAGTCAGATGCCCAACTGACTGAGCTACCAAGGCACCCCAAAACTGTCTTTACTTTCAAGTCTCCTCCAGAATTGTGCCTGCCATAAGAAAGCTCTTTCCAAATAGTTTACACATATATAATCATATACAAATATCCTTATGATTAGAAAAGTAGATCTACACATGAAATTAATGAAATAAGTGAATAGTTGGCATTAATGACTCTGAGTACTCACAAAACACTTTTTATATACTTCAAAGAAGTTTTAGTCATATTTTCTTGTAATTAACTCTCCAAGTGGGAAGTTGGCATCTATGAGATTAACAAAATTCATCACATCGACATCCTACTCTTCTTTATACACTGTAGATCTACTCTTGCCCCAAAGTCTTTGAATTTCCTCTTTTGTATACCAGAAACATTTTTCTCAGCTAGATCCTCACCCTCTTTCCTTGTTTAATGGAATATCACTTTTACAGTATGGCCTTCCTTTGTCATTTGATTTGAAATTTTAAGGTCATTTCCATACTCCCTAGTGATCACCCTCACAAATTTGTATTGTTAGCACTTATCACTGACATACCAACTATCCATTTGTTCATTCATTCATTCAGTTTATGTATCTATCTTAATTTTTCTATCTTCTCTCATTAGTATAGATTATTATCTGTTTTGTTCATCACTGTATTAGTCGTGCCTAAAACAATACCTTGGGACAGTGGACTCAGTGCCTGCTTGCCCCTTACACTTCTACCTCAAGCAGATAGTGTAGACCCACATTACCTTTGGGTTCTTTGACAAATCAGTTGCAGCCAAATGCTATGTTATAATACATGGAAGCTTGCTGCAAAAGTCTATAGCCTATTACTTATCACTAGTATTTTCAAACGTTATTGAACTAAGTGAATCCTTAAAGGCATAACAAAGATATATTAAATTTTTCAGAGACTAAATAATTTTCTGAACAAGTGAAACACTGGTTCATATGATAACAGAGCATAAACGAAAATCTATCAAGGTTGGATGATGATTTGTTAATGCTTTTCCAGAATTATGTTTGTCCATGAAGGCATGGTTCTAGTAGCCTGGAGACTGCTCTTAACAAAGTCCTTAATGTAAAAATCAAGGTGATCCGGAAGGCCAGATCATGAATATGAAATATAAGTATGGTAAACTCATTTTCAAATGAGTGAGCAATCAATCCTGCTTATCCTGTTGTTGACATTAAATTAAAATTTTATATACTTGCATTTTTATAAAAAATGAATAATTAACTCAGTTTAATACAAATTGTGGCAACAGAGAGAAGAACTATATGGTAGAGAGAGTAGTTAAATTGAATCCAACATCATAAAGACAAAAGAAATAATTTCTTAGGTGATTGTCTCCATTTTAAACTAGTTTTATTAATTTTATTTAAAATCAGACCCAGGGAAAGGTATTTTGTAGAAATGTAGGTCTCATAAAGACAGAATCTGAAAAACCCAGACTCTATATTTGTCCAAGTATAAAAGATATCTGTATACAATTTTCTTAAAATCTCCTAACTAAGTCCTGTAAGGTAAACAGAAACACAAATATGTTAACTCAATTTTGATTTACAATTCTTAAAGTAACCTAGGAAAAGTTATTAGTAGAATTAAATTAATTTCTCTGTTGTCATACGTGTTTCCCTTCCTTTAATATGCTAAAACACCATACTTATTTTAATGCACCAAAATTAAAAGTACATATTCAGTAAAGATTTTAGCCATTTCTCAAGATCAGATGATAAATATTTCTCATACTAGTACTGCAACTATGTGGAATATCATATATCAAAATGAGGGTTTTTGAAAAACAAAAAGTTTTCAGGCAGCAGACAAGAGTTCTAACACATACAGATGAGAGGCCAAAGCAAGCACAGATTGAGAAGCAGTTATGGAATATAGCTGAGAAAACTGGTCAAAATATAGAAGAATTAGTTAAAAAGTTCAGCTCAGTATAGGAAACACCAGTACATAAGAGGAGGTTCCAAAATACAGGACCCAGAAGGAATACCATTATAAAAACTGGGCAAAGTAATAAGCTAAGAATATAGAAGGAAGGTGGGGAAGAAGACATGGGTTACCTGGCTGAGAAATAAGAATACAGACAATTTCTATTCAATTAGCTATTATCTTCTTTGGGTTAATACAAACCTGGTTCCAGAATTCCTAGAAATTGGCTGGTGAAGCAGTAAATCCGTCAGGACAAGACTGTATCATAATCTTCCATTTAATCCTCAGGGCATACTTAGCACAGTGCCTGCTGTATAGGTAGTGCTCAATAAATGCCTGTCGAATAAGTGACACAAACCATGGACTTGATGTCAGAGTCTATCTTACACAGCACTGCATTATTCACAGCCCCAAGCACTGTGCTTGTCGCAGCTCGGTGACTATTTGCTAAAGGAATGATAGTGACAGCAGCCTTCAAATACTGTCACGAAAGATTAATTCTGCAAGATTTTCAGGGTGTCAATCTGTCCCTATCTGCTCTGAAATTATTATTTTAAGGTTTGTAAGCCCAACCTACTCTGATGGGGGGTTTTCAATTCTCAGTCTCCTTCTGTTGAAAACTTGGTTGTCAAAATATATTTATTTCTCCCTTTTTAAAACTTATGCCTTATCAGTCATGCTGTTTATTAAATAATAAAATTAAAATTTAGAGTAACTATTTTCTTCTAGTAAATTTTATTTTCTAATCCTCCTACAATTACCATATACTTAGAGTTTCTGTATTCTAAAATTATATTCATTGCAGATAATTTCTCAGATTGGAAAGCAATACCACTTAGAAAATTAAACCTAGAGCCATGTTCAAACACCTTAGCCCTATAGTCATTATTAGGGCAGTGCCACAACCTGAGGTTAAGTCAGGTACTCAATAGTCACTTTAACCAGTGAGCATCACCCTCCACTCCTCATCCTAGCATCTATTTAGCACATGTATTGTTGCTGCAGATAGCTTAAGGTCTAGAATGTGAGCAAAAGAGAAAAATTCATTCTCAATTAAGAAAAAAATTTAAATGGATGTCCTATTGATATTGGAGCGGTAGCTTCACTTAAGTAGATGCAGCACCCCATTTAATATGTGTTAAAAGTACATTCATTCAGTTTCCAATGAGTTCAGAATTTATTGGTAGATCTTGGAATCAAGAACTGGAAAGACTGGCAAAAATAGTCTAAATTTTTATTTTTCTAAATAAGTAAATAATGCTATAGGTGTTTGCAGTAAATTGGAAGCATACTCTCTTTCACATTAAGAAACTGATAAACAGGTATTTGCAAATGACCTATCTGATAAAGGCTTAGTATCCAAATATATATATCTTACAAAACTTAACACCCCAAAAATAAATAATCCAATTTAAAAAATGTACAGAAGACAACAGACATTTTTCCAAAGAAAACATACTGATAGCCAAAAGACACATGAAAAGATGTTTATCATCACTTACCATCAGTGAAATACAAATCAAAACTATAGTGAGATATCATCTCACACCTGTCTGAGTGGCTAAAATCAACAACAGAGGAAACAACATGTGTTGGCAGGGATGTGGAGAAAAAGGAACCCTCTTGCACTGTTGGTGGGAATGCAAACTGGTCAGCCAGTTTGGAGGTTCCTCAAAAAGTTAAAAAAAAGGACCACCTTATGATTTGGCAATACCACTACTAGGTATTTAGCCAAAGAATACAAAAATACTAATTCAAAGGAACATAGGTAACCCTATGTTTATAGCAGCATTATTTACAATAGCCAAGATACAGAAGCAGCCCAAGTGTCCATCAACTGATGAATAAAGAAGAGGCAGTACACAATGCAATATGATTCAGCCATAAAAAAAAGGAATAAAATTTTGTCATTTGCAACACCATGGATGGAGCTAAAGAGTATAATGCTAAGTAAAGTAAGTCAGAGAAAATTAAATACCATATGATTCCACTCATATGTAGGATTTAAGAAAGAAAACAAATGAGCAAAGGGGAAAGAAGAGAGAGGCAAACCAAGAATGACTCTTAACTAAAGAGAATAAACTGATGGTTACCAGAAGGGAGGGTGTATCTCTGTATCATTCTGATTTTTCCCTGTGTCAAGACCTATGAGAGATCTGACAGTGAGTTCGCAGGGCAAACTTACGGCATGTAAGTCAGCTTATGTGTGCTGTGATCATCCCCTGCAATCCTACATAAGCACCGCTTGGTGACTGTTGGACAATCACTTGTCGGGCAATACTTTCAGTGTGCAATGAAGCACAGCTGAGCCACTTTGTAATAGGAAAATAAATGATTCACTAGCAAAAAAAGCCCAGAAAATTAAAACAAAAACAAAAACAAAACAAAACTGGCAACATACTATAAGTGGTTCACGGAGAAACAATGGTGCAACATGTCACACTGATTTTAATTAGGTTGAATGGACTGAAAAGAAAATAAAAAGAGAATTTCCTTCCAACCTTCATAACAAATAGCAATGCTTTAGGAAAAAAAAAAAAAAACCACATCGCTTAGTGGAGCGATGTGTTAAGATTTGCTGCAGTTTTGTGAGGTCTTTCTAGGGCATATAATTTAAATTCTCATTCTCTCTGTCTCTCTCTCTCCCCCTCTCCCTCTGTGTGTGTCTTCCTGTCTGCCTGTTTCTGTCCTTCTTTCTCTCTCAAGTAGCCAATTTGAGGTTGAAGTGCTGGGCATAGGCATGGGGGCTTGGAAGAGATAGTGCGATGTATCTGAGTATTATGGGTTGAATTCTGTCCCCCATAAAAATTCTTATGTTGAAATCCTAGTCCCTAGTACCTCAAAATTGATTGTATTTAGAGATAAAGTGTTCAAAGAGATAATAAAGTTAAAAAGAGGTCATGGTGGGGGGTGTTAATCTAATATGACTGGTATATCCTTGCAGGAACAGGACATTTTAAGAGACGGAAGGAAAATAATGTGATGACACAGAAAGAGGATGGCCATCTACAAGCCAAAGATAGAGGCCTGCAACAAATTCTCTCCTCATGTCCCTCAATCCTACCCATACCTTGATTTCAAGTTTTTAGCTTCCAGAATTATGAGAAAATAAATTTCTGATGTTTAAACCACCCAGTTGTCATATCTCTTTATCACATCGCCAGCAAACTAATACTATGGGTTTCTACAAGATTCTTTATCCATCAACAGTGAGACTCTATAATTTTTCCAATGAAATAGCCTCAAATTAGAGGTCAAAGTACTAGTTTCAGATGCAGAAAGTCCTTTATATTCAGGTGTCTATACTGAGCTATTGTAGGCAATTTTGTAAGCAAGCAAGACTTGGTGATTGGCCTTCTGAATATTACGTGTACCCTGATTCTGGTTTGATACCCTTTTGGAAAAAAAATCTGGAAATTTAATCTTGCCAATAACAAAAAAGGAGCAGATACCCACATCGATGACAAAATTCAAACAAATCTTCTGCCTCTAGGGAAATAATCAGTAGTGGTTACTGTGGCAAATTAAAGAAGGCTGCAAATTCTTGACCACCCCTACCATCCAGAATCTGGCTCACTGAATCTGGCTATACCTGCAGAATATGATAAAGGTGACATTATGCCACTTCCAGCCTAATCTTTAATAGGATTGATGGCTTCTGCTTCCTCCCTCTTGGAAGCCAGTCACCATGTGGGAAACCCAACCACCCTGAGACTGCCACACTGTGAGCAGCCCACCATGGCTACATAGAGTGAAAGAAGGGCCACATGGAAAAGCACAGGGTCACTAGACATGTGCGAGAAGCCTTCTTAGCTCTTCCAGCCAGCACAGCCATCATCTAAGGCCAGGAAAGTGAGAAACCTCAGCTAACTACAAGAACTAAAGCCATACTCTTATGACCCCAAGTAAGCAATCCCATCGAGTGCACAATTCTTTGAGCTATTCCAAGTGAAGTTCCTCAAACTCTGAGGCAGAGGTGAGTCACTCTCATACATCTGACACTCAGACTTGGGAGTCAGATAAAACTGTTGTTGTTTCAGGGTACTAAGTTTTGGGGTAATTTATTACGCAGAAATAATGTAACCAAAACAGTCTTAAATAAGCTACAGAGGCTTGAAGATGTGTTTAGAAATACGGATTTTATACCGTGTATCCTAAAGAATGTAAATAGTTTTGTATAGAAGAAGAAAACCTTTGCTAGGTCCAATAAGTGTTGACAAATTATAAATCCTAAGTAAGTGGGAATTCTTACTTTACCCAGTTTCACTCTTGAGTCTTACAGTGTTAAATATAGCTTTCAGTAGCACTTCGTTCATCTAGAAGCATTACAATTCTTCCTTCAACTTGGAAACTTCTGTAAGGGAAGTTCATTAATGAATCCCTTTGGTCATGACCACAGCCCTTTGGCCCTGGAGGGCAATTTACAGATTAGCTAATTCGACTTTCTTATTTTCCACAGTAAAAATAAGGCTCAGAGAGTTTACATGACTTATTCAATACCATAGAGCCAACATTTGATATAGGCAAGAGCTCAGATACTATGACATCCAAAGCAGTGTACTCACACTATAGTACCATTGTTAATGTAATTCCTAAATTATTAATGATGATCCTTTCAGTAATTTCCATATTTTAAAAAGTCCAAGAAATTAAAAATCGGGATCTGCCAAGATATTCACCTTTGTATCACAGCATTTTATTGATATATATGTATATAAACACATGCATATATTTTTATGTGCATATATATATTTCAAAGGCAAGCATACTAATTGTTCTAATAATATGGAAATTAAGTTTGTGCATACTGTATAAGTGTTACAGGATAGAATACAAACCACAGAATATTTCTGAAAAGATTTTGATTTTATGGAGATTAGTACACCATTAATATAATAAAACCCACTCAAATCGGGCATTATTGGATAGGAAAGAAATGCTCTAACAGTTTAAATTCAATCTGTAGAGGCAGTCAGTCACATGCAACGAGAAATGATGTGTTTCACTGTGTGACGCTGCCTGGAGCTCCGCCGATGTGTTCCTTACCGTGTGATGTGAGCCAGTGGGGACCTCTGTGCAGACATACTGAAATTGCTTCCACATTACAGTGAGCACAAAAGAACAAAAACCTTATTAAACACATATTAAGTTCATTATTGTGTAAATCCCTCCTTGGAAAATGATCCTAATCCTCCATCCCCAAATATTAAGCATAACACTGATATTACAGTAAAGATAGAGATGATATCCTCCTCTTTATTTTGGCTCACCTCTGCCATTTTAATGAAGCAAACATGTAATAGCTGTGGCTGGTACTTGTGAATAGGAGGGGCTTCCAGCTAGATGTGGAGTCAGATTCCTCTATCTGGTTAGCTACACCATCTTTCCCACAAAATCTTTTCAGACAGATCTTCACTCAAAAGGCCTTCAGTGCACGCAAGCTAATCTGGGGTTTCGTGTTGCAAAGGTCTTGGATGGCAAACATTATGCTTGCGTTCTTCAGTAATTATATTTGACTGAAAACACATTTGTAACTGGCTTTGCACTCATAGTAGGAACTCCCCAGGGCCAGAGTCAACACCTCAGTAAGGCCATTCAATTTAAATCAGGTTGGAGAGTTGCTTCCACTTATATACATCTGGGTTTTTTTTTTTTCCAATTAAATTTTTTTTTTCATGGATGCAACAAAATCTTTTTTTGTCTATCTTCAGTGAGGTTATGTGGTTGAATGTCATTTGATGCTATTTTTTTTCTATTAGCTTTATTATGAATGTTTTGTATAAAACTCTCTCCAGTAAAACTTAGGACTTACTCAAACCTGGGTCAATTCTCAGAGAAAGTTTAAAATGGGAAAAGTGTAATTTTAATAACAATTAGCCATTGCCTCCATGCCTTAGGAAAAAAAAAGTTTTGATCACTATTTTATATAATTGGAAGGGGAGGAAGGAAAATTAAGAACAATCAAGAGATATAAAAGCAAAGAAAACAGGACAGAGAATTTATGAATAAAGGCTAGAAATCCAAAATGCTCTTAGAATTTCACTATGCTCATTTTCCTTTTGTCAGCTGCTTCATTACTGCCCAATATTTTCTCCATCTGATTTTTCCCCATAAGCTGTAATTTATAAAACAACACAATAGGAGAGCCTGGACAGATGAGGCCAATTTTTTCCCTCATCTAAATTCATACTCAATGTTCTAACAGCTGGGTGCATACAAATTGATCAAACAAACAAGAGCCTTCTAACCTTTTTTTTTTCAGATGTGAAATATTAGGCAGCTTGCTAGATACCAATTATAGATATTAAAATCAACAAATGTCATAGTAGGAATAAATTCCAAATGGTATTGCGTCTTCACTCAAACAGATACAGGCACTATAGAAGCCACTTTTACAGTGGTATTTTAATTTTATGTTGGATGATGTCCTCTATTCTTTGGTACTTGTTTGGGACAAAGATGACTTAGGTAAAAACTGCAAGCATTTCATCAAAAGAATTAGGTGCCTGGGCGCCTGGGTGGTTCAGTGGGGTAAGCGTCCGACTTTGGCTCAGGTCATGATCTCATGGTTTGTGAGTTCAAGCCCCACGTTGGGCTCTGTGCTGACTGCTCAGAGCCTGGAGCCTACTTCACATTCTATGTCTCTTTCTCTCTCTGCCCCTCCCCCACTTGTGCTCTGTCTCTCTCAAAAATAAATAAATCTAAAAAAACAAAACAAAAACAATTAGGTGTCTTTCAGGTTACAAAGAATGTAGGGATTTTTCTAGCCTTCACAGACTCATTCCTGCATTGTATTACTATACATTTCCCAACCTCTCAGCTTCTGTGTTTCTACACACATTAGGTAAAGTAGACAATAGCAGGGCTTCAGATGTGTATGTCCAGTGATGTCGCACATGAAGAGAGTAGGTGTACTTATTCTGTCAGGGATCCGTTTCTTCCTCCTCATCCAGGCAGTTGGCCTGAGCAGATTGCTCTGCCATGTCTTCATCTTTCCATGGCCTTTCCCCAATATTCGCCTCCTTTTGGCCATTCTCAGTCTATACAAATATTAACAGCCACCAAGTCTGGACCATCTTAAATACAAACTTTCTTTTTAATTATGAAAGCCAGAATCATTTATCCCCCCACCCCGAATTCTTACAATTCTTATAATAATTAAAATAAAACGAAAAGTTTAAGAACATAAAAGCTAAAGGCTAAAGCTCAATAAATTTGAATGTATAAAGATATAAAACTTCTCTTAGGAAAATTTATTGCAACACATATGACAAAGTACTAGTGTTCATTTTTTTTAAATTAAGAATTTGTAAAAACTTATTAAGTAACTCGAGTAATGAATACAAAACCATTCAAAGATATGAAAAAGCAGTCTACAAGAAAAGAAATAGATGGGGTAAGCAAAATATAAAAATATACTTAATTTCACTTATTAAAAAAAGACAACTCAAAATGACTTATTGTTTTCACTTACTATATGAGCTGAAATTTAATGTTTGATAATATAAACTCTTTCTTGCACCATTAAGAAATACGTAGGATGGTTAAAAGCATAAATTTTGGAGCCGGACTGCCTGAGTTCATTCTGTGGTCCCATTACTTCTTAGTGAAATGATCTCAGCTAAACGATTTAGTCACTTTATCATGCTTCAGTTCCTTATCTATAAAATGTGGGTGGGTGATATAGCATCTTACTCTAGGGTCAATTTTAGCTCTAAATGAGCTAATACATGGTAAATACTGTAAGTAATAAGTGCCTGGCACAGAGCACTGAGGATTTAGCTATTGCTGTTCACTATGGGGGACAAAACTGATACAACATATGTACAGGACAATTAGCAATATTCATCGAAATTTTAAATGGCAACACTTTTTGATCCAGCAACTAAGAAAATCTTACCACGTAGACTTGATAGAAAAAAAGTTTATAAGATATGTATGTAAGAACACTGTAGCTTTCATACTGCACAGCCTAAATCTACTATATAGCAAATAAATGGGAATAAATCTTTCATTAATAGCAGGGTATTTAAATAAGAAACTTTTATATAATGGGATATTATTCAGAATGAAGCTTTCAAAAATGTAATAGAACTATTTATAATATATGGAAAAAGAATCCTAAGAAGTGTTATTATTAAATGAATAGTCAATGCAGGGGACAGAATATTTGCACACTCTCTCCTGTATAAATAAAAGGACACAGGTACACATAATGGTGTCTATTTTATCCAGAAGAATAAGCAGCAAATTAATCATGGTGACTTTTGCACACAGGATTAGGAAGGTAAGGGAGATTTTTTTTTTCATAACTTTGTAGTCTTAAGTAAATTTTGAATCAGAAATGCCTGATACTTTAATTTTAAAATCACTACAGAATATTTGGCAGAGGGTATTACAGGCTGCTTTTTTTAATTCTTTATAGTTTCCTATATTTTAAAAATATTTTTTAAAGCAGAAAGAAGTCCACCAAAAGAACGTAAATCATAAATTTTAAAAATGTGTTCTATGAGAGTACCTCATTTATCATTCTCTCTTAGAAACACAATCTACTCATTTCAGTTTAAATTTTCATAAGTTATGAATATATAATGTGATGTGCAAAAGCAATATACTAAATTATATGTATACTCTGATTACAACTAAAAAGAATATTCATGGTAAGAAATACCAGAACATATGCACAATAAAAGTTACTATATCACAGTACTCTTGTTTTAATAATTTTACTCTGAAAATATAAGAATGAAAAAAGTGGCTACATGTGTTCATACAATTATATTGGCATGTCCAAATTTAAACCTATTCCTAATTAGAAAATCAATCAAATGAAAAGAATGAGATTTTCAGATGACCACAAAAAGTTGGAGTTAGAGAATATTTGGTGACAGATGGGTCTCATGTTAACCTCAGCCTTCATGAAATTTAATTCAGACATTTGTGGGCCCTTTGAATTATCTCCATAGAATTCTTATGTTCTACTCTTCAGATGGACTTTAAGTCAACTGGGCTAGATTTTACCTGAAATCATCACACTTGTTGCAAGGAGAAAACTCTACAGACATCATCTCTCTCTTTTGGGGCTCCTGGAGGGGTCAGTCAGTTAAGTGGCAGACTTTGGTTCAGGTCATGATCTTGCAGTTCATGAGTTCGAACCCCATGTTGGGCTCTGTGCTGACAGCTCAGAGTCTGGAGCCTGCTTCAGATTCTGTGTCTCCCCCTCTCTCTGCCCATCCCCTGCTCTCACTCTGTGTCTCTCTCTCTTGAAAATAAATAAACATTAAAAAGGGGGGGATTTTTAGTCATTATGGCAGGATTTGTTTTTAGAGAATTAAGAGGTAGAAAGAATCAAATAGAAATGAGTTCTGAGATCTTTGGAAATACCAAATACATTACTATTTCTTACTTCCTGATGTTACTAACTATCCAAGTTGCTGCTATGATGTGGCAATGAGTCAGACACTGGGTTATAAGATAAAATTGCAAAGGTCAAAAGGAATATTCAGAAAAGCACCATCTGGTCAAATTACAACAATGAGAATTTTGCAGTGTAAGTAATAAACAGAAAAGAACTAAGAAGAACAGGACATGCAGATATAGAATACCAGCATTTATTGAAGAAAATTTGATTTGGACCTGGTTGTTTTCACACAATATTAATATGTTTGGAAATTTAAGTTTTTTTTTAATTTTAATTAATTTATTTTTATTATTTTGAGAGAGAGAGAGCATATGAGCACAAAAGAGGGGCAGAAGGAACGAGAGAATCTTTTTTTTAAATTTTTGAATTTTTATTTATTTTTTAAATCTTTATTTATTTTTGAGAGAGAGCAAGCGAGGATGAGCAAGGTAAGGGCAGAGAAAGAGAGAGGGAAGCACAGAATATAAAGCAGGCTCCAGGCTCTGAGCTGTCAGCACTGAGCTCCACGGGGGCTTGAGGCGTGGGATCATGACCTGAGACAAAGTTGGATACTCAAGTGACTGAGCCATCCAAGAGGCCAGAGGGAGGGAATCTTAGCAACCCCACACTCAGCACAAAGCCCAAAACGGGGCTCGATCCCACAACCCTGGGATCATAACCTGAGCTGAAATCAAGAGTCAGACACTCAACCAACTGAGGCATCCAGGCATGCCTGGCATTTACATTTTGAAAAATAAATAAATATTTGACAAATTACAATTTGCATTACTAAACTAGGACATCAATATTCAAAAGTTCTCAAAATTTAGGTAATTGAAGAAAACTTTTAAAGTAACAACAAGTACACCTTTATTCGATTCTTTGACCTAAAACACACTTTTTTTTTAAGTCATTAGGTAGCCTGACTTTTTTCAGAGCAACTTAGGGCATCTGAGAATTCACTGTTGATTTTTCCTAGACCTTCTTTCTCTAACCAAGTATAGAAGATAATGGTACATTAAGAACAAGATACTCACAATTTAAGAATAAGTATTTGGCATTCCCAAAAAGCAAATAGTAGAAATGTCCAAACCTCAGGGCTCTGGCTTTTCAGAGATTACAGTCCAGTGACAAGCATGACATACAAATAATAAATTCAATGAGATGCCATGCTAGAAGTGGTCCAGGGAACATTTATGCTTACAAAATAAAGACTGTTAAGTATAGGTATCCCTTAACTTCTCTCAATTTAAGTATCCTCAACTATAAGTGAGATTAGATTACATAATGCTAAAATCTCTCGACAAATCTAATATCTACTGATTTTATGGCTAAGTAGTTCCAGTTTTATATAAAATCAGTCCAAACCTGAGATAGTTCCTTACGTAATATTAGACACATCCTAATGAGGGCCAATTTTTCATCAGGATACTCATAAGCTTAATATTTCTCCTTTAAGCCTTCTTCTCTAAAGCTCGTTTTTAGGACTCCTTCTGGGTGTGCACTAATAAGGGATGATTAAGGCAGCCACACATTTTTCCATTGGCAATTTACATACATCTTTAGTGGAAGACTTCCAACGGAGTCTATGTTGGAGCAAGTTTCTTGAAGTAGTTCTTAGGATTTAAGTAAGATTATCAGTAAAATAATCAGTAAAATAAAATAATTCAGAACCAGAGGAAAAAATGGCAAAACCCTAATGATTATAAATAATCAGAGTGGGTTGTCAACAAGTAGCAGATAAAATATGTCATGATGAATGTACATACTATCATCCCTTACATGACATGCTAGGACTACTGCAGGGAACAATGAGACCCTTGCCAACATCAGGTGTACTTATTCTGCTATCAAGAACAACTGTCAGCTGGCTATTGGAAGTGTGAGGAAAAATCTTGGCTTAAGTCAATAAATACTCAAGCTTATGTTAAGTCTGACCCTCTTGCATCCCCTTGGTGTCTATAGCAATTCTGTCACCCCTTCAGTCTCTTGAATTGAAAGAGCTACCTTCACTCTCTTATCTGGACACTAGGTGAAATCGAAGTTAGAAGATCCTTTCCAAGATAAGTGTAGTAAGTTCTCTCAGTTCATCTCAGGCAATGTTGAAGTATTAAAAAATAATGAATAGGAAGCACAAAAAAACTAAAACCTAAGAACATAAATGTGACATTACAAACAACTGATTCCTAACTGCACTCATAGAATTTTTATTACACCAAATCCTGAACTCAATTTCTCATGCAAACTTTATCTGGAATGAATACTGGAGAATATTGGTGTTACCCTCTCATAATCTCTTTGGGTCTGTCTCACAGGTGTAGGCCTAATATCCTCTTCCATAAAGTTAAAAACCTGTCAAAATGCGTGTTGTTTATCCCTCACCCAAATTCCATAATCTAGCCCTTCTCACACTACAGGTGTGGAGATAAGAAACTGTTTACTGCTATGTAGTAAATTACTATTCCTTAAATTGTTTCACTTGCCACAGATCTTGAGCACTCTCTCTTCATCCCTCTTAGTGACACTCTAAGACACCTGTCCTTGGAAGCCCTAACTTACCTCCACTTCAGTCTGTCTTCTTGACTGAGGCACCTTCAAAAGGCAGTTGTTATACTTTTCATCTCTTGTTCCACAATAGTGCATTAGTTTCCTATGACTGCCACAACAAAGTAGTTTTAAGTAAAACTGGCTGTCTTAAAATAACAGAAATTTATTCTCTCACAATTCTGGATGCTACAAGTCTGAAATCAAGATGACATCAGGGTCATACTCTTTTTGAAGGCTCCAGGGGAAGATCTTTTATTGCCTCTTCCCTATCTTTGGTATTCAATCTTTGGTATTCATTGGCATATAGCTGTATCACTCCAAACTCTGCCTCTATTCAAAAGTGCTTGTCTAACTTCCCATGTATCTTTATGTTCAAATTTCCTTCTTCTGATAAAAACATTAGTTATTGGACCAGGGCCTACTGTAATCCCATATGACCACATCTTAAATTGATTTCATCTGCAAACACCCTATTTTTAAATAAGGCCATATTCTGAGGTTCCAGATGGACATGAATTTTAGGCAAGGGGGGGAAGGGACTACAATTGAACCAAGTACAGATATTACTGTACCTGACATCATTAGTTTGTAACTTTGAGTATGCAAAGCACCTGAATGGTATCACTGCTCCAAAAATGGTTAACAGCAAGGAGATTATTTTTGATAGATTTCTCCAAAAGACAATCTCTTTTAATATTTTAACACTTCAAATTTACACTAGCCTAGATACCATAAACAAGTAATAGCATAAATATTTTATATTCAAATAAATTTATAATCATTCATTTATATAATTTCACTTTTAAAGGTAACAAGAACATAAGCAACTATACCTCAGCTTTCAATTATTCCATGGATAGATTTGTTAATTAGACTTATGGCATAAAATAGATTTTTTCCCCCAAAGAGACAAAACTCAAAAAAACTAAGGTCAACAAAATCTGCTTTTGTTTCAGATGGTTAGACAATGAAGCAATTTTAACATCTGGTGTTATAACCATAAGTGAAAACTTTTTTTAAACAAGAGTGATGAGCCTAATGCTCCATGGAAGATAATATTCTTTTTTTGTGGCTGAGAAAATTAATCTTTTTCCAAAAGAAAAAAAACATAGCACTTCCATAAACAAGTAAAAGGGCTATAACTTCAAGTGAATTTATGTAATAAAACATTATGGTTTAGGATTTAAATAAACACATGGGAACTGCTGCCAAGAAACAGATAGAATATGATGCTACATTAGAGACCTAGAGAATAAATGGAGAATTGTCAATACTCTGGCCAATTTCTGCAGTGCTCACAAGGCGTTTTAATCATTTTGGCTTCACCCTTTGACCCCATTAAAATGTGGTAGGTTTTTTTTTGGTTTTGTTTTGTTTTTGTTTTTTGTTTTTTGTTTTTGTCATTTATTTCTCAACTAATGCTGAACTGGAATAATCTTATTTGCTAACTCTGAGTATACAACAAAAGACATGGCCCCTATCATGAGAGAGAAAGTACTATTATAGATGACAAAGGAAACTGACAGAATGGTAAATGCTATGGTAGGGGAAGATATGGGGTGCAAATGGAGCATATAACATTGGCACCTACTGAAGGTCAAGATATCAGGGAAGATTTCTCAAACTGATCATAAATTTTGGACAGAAGATGAGAAGGAATTAGACAAGAAACAAAGTCTTCAAAGGCTGGAAACTGGGGAGCATGGTATTTGCATGTTGGTTGGTATGGAAAGTGAGGAATAAAGGGAAAAGATAAGGCTGGAAAAGACATAAGAGCCATATCTGACAAGGTAAGAAAGCACACACATACCCATTAAATTTTTAATTTACCCTCAAGGCAAATTTCAGTATAATTTGTGAGGATTACTTAGAGGAAAGAAAGGACATTGGCTTGCATAACTCAGGCAATTTAGTGACATAGATTTACTCTGAAAAAAATAAAATAGCTTTTCCATATGTCCCATATATATCCTATACATAATAGCTTTTCCATATACCTTATATTCTAAATATATCTATCCTATATATGTGTGTACGTGTATCCCTAAACAAAGCCCCTGTAAGAGTCTTAAAGTAATAAGAACAAAAAACAACAGTACGGAGCGTAGATGGCTCAGTTCGTTAAGTTTCTTCCTCTTGGCTTCCAGCTCAGATCATGACATCACATTTTGAGACCGAGCCCCTCTCACTGATGTTGTGCACCGAGAGCTTGAGCCTGCTTGAGATTCTGTATCTCCCTCACTCTCTGCCCCTCTCCAGGGCATGCATGTGCTCCCTGGATCTCAAAATAAAGTAAAAAAAAAAAACATTAAAAAAGAAAAATAGACAACAAATGTGTTTTTTCTTCACTAACATAGCAGAGCCATCAATCATCAATATTACACAGTCCACTCTTGACTATTTTATCAGATATTAGGTAGGGTCCGATACCATTTAGCATTTGTTGTATGTACAGTCTCACATGAAATATATTAAGAGCCACAAATGAATGGACAAAAAACTAGAAAAGTTATCTCTACAAGCCAACAGGTACATTATGTTTTCTTTTTTTCAGTTGTCCTCATCTCATTCAAATCCTTGCTCACTCTAATCAGAGTTTGCTTCTGCTGATGAGGTACACAATGCACGAGGGTCTGTACTAGGTGCCAGGGACAAAACAATAAATATGACCTATTTCACAGCTCCATATTCTAATGAAGTAACATGTAAATCATCTCATCCTTACTATTAAAAAGATACCTTTAAGGAAAAGGTTAAAACAGAATGTAAATGGTTTGGAATCTCAGGATACTCTGGATTTCAGTTTTCCAAGATACCACTTTATGAGGGATGGCTGCACCTTCATACAATTAAGAATTCATCTATTATATATATCTATACAGAGCCATTCCCCCTGAGATGGGAGGAATCTCATAGCTACAGTATGAGTTATATAAGGTGAAGAACAATTCTATGTCTTTCCCACGGATCCCAGCCTAGTGACTTATATGTAGGTGGGTCTTCATAAAAGCTTGTTAATCAAAATAATGAATTAAATTCTGAATGACTATTTTAGTATTCATGCATTTAGACCCATCTAGTTCTTAAATGGATTGTTGAAAGATGATATAGAAAGTAAAACCAATAGTAAAACCAATGTATGAAAAAACATACAACTTGATATTTTCTTTGAGTCAAGTTCTTATTTTAGTTTGGGGTTACTATAGTAAATAAATATAGAGTTAGAAAACTGTAACATCTTAATATTTACATTAAGGGCATAGCTTGCATCAATTTTATAATCCATCTTCCCAGCCAAGCGCCAATAGCCAAATGAGTTAATCCTGACCGTTCAGCCAAAGCACATCAGTAGCTCTGCCTGATAGAAAGCACCCAGACTTTCCACACATCTATTGTTAGTCTTTTTAGCATTTTAATAATTTCTCCCTGCCAAACCAACCTAGACAATTACCCATGATTTTGCTGTCACTTTCATTTCTACAAATGTCAGTCACACTTGCCATTTGATTTTTTTTCTCTGATGGAAAATGTCTTAGTTCCCTTGGGGAGGGTATCACATTGACAGGAAAGATAACACCATCAAAAAATTATTCCAAATAAAAATACATAAAATTGAGAATAGTGTCAAAAATGAATTGAAATCAGATTTTTTTTTGCTATTGAGTTGTATGAGTTCCTTATATATTTTGAATGATAAAAAATCCCTTACCCAAAATGTGGTTTGCAAACATTTTCTCCCATTCCATAGGTTGCCTTTTCATTTTGTTGATTATTTGTTTTGCTGTGCAGAAACTTTTTAGCTTGATGTAGTTCCACGTATTTATTTTTGCTTTTGTTGCTTGTGCTTTGACATTATACCTGAAAACATATCTTGGCAATATACTGCCAAGGCCAATGTCAAGGATCTTTTTTCTTTTATTTTTTCCCAGGAGTTTTATTATTCCAGGTCTTACATTTCAGTTTTTAACAAATTTCAAATTAACTTTGTGAGTAGTATAAAATAATGGGCAAAGAACCTGAATATACATTTACCCAAAGAAGATATTCAAATGGCCAACAGGTACATGAAAAGGTGTTCAACATCACTAATCATCAGGGAAATGGAAGTTTAAACCACAATGAATTATTACTTCACACCCATTAGAATGACTATTATCAAAAAGAGAAGAGATAGCAAGTATTGCTAAGGATGTGGAAGAAAGAGAATCTTTGTTCACTATTGGTGGGAATGCAAATTGGTGCAGCTACTATGCAAAACAGTATTGAGCTTCCTCAAAATAAATTAAAAATAGAACTATTATATGATCCAGCAATTCCACTTCTAGGTGAACATCTGAAGGAAATGAAATCACTATCTTGAAAAGATATCCACACCCTCATGCTCACTGCAGCATTATTTACAATAGCTAAGACATGGAAGCAACCTAAGAGTCTACTGGCAGATAGGTAAAGAAAGCATTTTTAATGTAAATAATGGACTATTATTTAGCCATAAGAAATAAGAAATTTCTGCCATTTGTGAAAACAAATGAAATGATGATATTATACTATGGAAATAAATCAGATAAAGAAAGAAAACTACTATATGATCTCGCTTATATATGGAATGTTGAAAAAAATAGTCATGAAAACAGAGATTAGAATGGTGATTTCTGGGACAGTGGGATAGGGGGAAATAGGTGAAAGTGGTCAAAGGCTACAAGCTTCCAGTTATAAGATGAGTAAGCTCTGGGGATGTAAGCTACATCACGGTGACTATAATTGACAATATAGTAATGTATACTTAAAAGTTGCTAAGGAGGAAGATCTTAGAAATTGTTACCATACACACACATAAATTATAACTATGTGAGATTATGGATGTGTTAGCTAACCATATTGTGGTAATCATTTCACAATATATGCATACATCAAATTGTCTTGATGTATACTTTAAACTTTATATACTTTAAACTTACACAATTTATATGTCAATTATATCTAATAAAGCAGGGGAAAAAAAGAATAAAAATTCTGAGAGTTTTTAGTATAACCTAGCAAACACAGCTCTTTCCATAAAGCTGGGAAAGCAAAGGCTAACTCTGAGACTAAATACACAGCTGGGAGAAAGGAGGAATATAGTGATATATGCTTAGATTGAAACAGATGTCAGACGGCTGTCTACCTAAAAGTGCCCTTGGCGCAACACTCCTCTTGGGATCCACTAAATGCTTCCTCAGTGGTACAAATGAATAATTCATGGCCTCAACTTCCCCTCACAGTCAACATGAAAGTGGAAAGGGCTTTGAAAGTTCATTGGTTAGTGAATAATGTCATTACTCACAAATGCACCAGTGAGCAAATACATGTAAAACACCAGCAGGTGATGGACCAACTCAGTATTACCCAATAGAAATATTAATACAGGCCACATATATAATTTTAAATGATGTGGTATATGCATTTAAAAACAAGTGACATTAATTTTAATAATATTTAATCCAACATATTCAAAAGATTACAATTACAACATGGAATGGATATAAAAGTTATTAATAAGATACCGTACATTCTTTATTCCAAACTGTTTTTGAAATCCTGTGTTTATCTTATACTCACCAAATATCTCTACTCAGACTGGCCACATTTCAAGTGCTCAAAGCCCACATATGTCTGTATTAGAAAGTGCATGTCTAACTTGTACTTACCCTAAGTTGTTGGTTTACTGAATTTATATTAATTTTTGAAAGTCATATTTCATTTACATAGCTCTTGTGTTCTTTGTGAAAAAGAAATATGGAAACAATATTTAAACCTGATCATTAGATTTATTTTTAATTAATTAATTTAATTAAAAAAAATTAATGTTTATTTATTTTTGAGACAGAGAGAGGGACATAGCATGAGTGGAGGATGGACAGAGAGAAAGAGAGGTAGACACAGAGTCCAAAGCAGGCTCCAGACTCTGAGCTGTCAGCACAGAACCCGACACAGGGCTCAAACTCACAAACTGTAATGTCATGACCTGAGCCGAAGCTGGATGCTTAACTGAACATCCCAGGAGCCCTAATAAAATAAATTTTTTAAATAAATTTTCTTTTTTGTCAATGCCTAACCTGAGAAGGTGAGAAGGATAAAGTGAATGCCATAAAATGATAGCTAAAAGAGATACTCATAAAGCCATAAAATTTAAAAAGTATGAAATCATACAAAAAGCTTTTTAAAAATACAAATAACACAGATGGACAGTTACAGAGTTTTAAAACATGGAAAATAAGTATGGATTATTTAATACAAATAGTAAATTGTGCTATAAATAAATATAAGATAAAATTAAAGAAACTGAAATGATTCTTCACTGATGTTGCTAAAAATGACTATGAGGAGGTATTTCATCATATTTCACTTTTCAAAGTATCAATATAGTATTTACAGGAGAGTAAAAACTGCCTTGAATTATGTGTAAACACACACACACACACACACACACACACACACACACACACACACACATTTTACTAAACCTTAAATCTTTTGGTCGAATTATCTCAGAAAAATTTTGTTTGGAGTTTGCCTATAAAAAATACTGGAAGTCTCTAATTGAACTCATATATAACAGGGTGGCTGGATGGCACAAATATAAATATTATTTGGAGAAAAAAATTAACAAACCTTGAAAACCAATTATAAATTCAGAGAAAGTGCAAAACATTATTATAAAACATTATGAATTATGAATTAAATATCACTGTTTTTATAGGTGAATTTCTTAAATTTCACTAAAATTTATAACAGATTGTATTTCATATATGTTAATAATGGTAGTGGCACCAAGAAATCTCTTAAAATTAATATGTATAGGAAATGATGTTCAATTTTTAGACAACTTCTCTTAAATTAACATTGTGCTCTATTAATATTATTGACATTTAGTTGTGTTACTTATCTAGTAAATATTTAGTTGTATCGTTAATTTCAGTTATATACACTTTGGTCACATTTATAATTTTATTGGTTCCATATCTGCTGTCTCATAGATTAATCTGTGATACCTGAAAAAAAGAGATCCTATTAAGAATATCCTGGTCTATGTATCATTTTCTAGGTAGCACGGACATGACTGAACATCTGTAGTCACAGCGGTATTATTAAGTTAGAAACTGAACTCAATCCCCAACTTTATGCATGATACAGGACCAAAGTTACTTTTGACTTTACCTCCAATGTAGCTAAACTAGTATTGTTAATATGTTAACATGTCTTCTAAACCAATTTGTTCTTGAAAGATACAGTAGAGAAAAGAACTCCCTGTTCCAAGAAAGCTCAACAACACTTAGTCTTTACTTTTTTTAAGTTTATTTATTTTTAATTTTTTTAAACGTTTATTTTTGAGAGATGACAGAGACAAAGAATGAGGAGGGGGAGGGGCAGAGAGAGAGGGAGACACAGAATCGGAGCTGTCAGCACAGAGCCTGACGCGGGGCTCGAACCCACCGACCCTGAGATCATAACCTGAGCCAAAGTCAGTTGCTTAACTGACGGAGCCACCCAGGCACCCCTATTTATTTATTTTGAGAGAGAGACAGAGTGAGCAGGTAAAGGGCAGAGAGTCACCTAAATGCCCCAACAACAGTCTTTAAAAGTAGGTTCTAGAGGGGCGACTGAGTGGCTCAGTCGGTTGAGCATCCAACTGCTGCTTAGGTCATGATCTGGCGATTTGTGAGTCGGTGTGTGAGTCGGTTTGTGAGTTCAAGCCCCAAGTTCCAGTCTTTGCTGACAGCTCAGAGCCTGGAGCCTGCTTCAGATTCTGTGTCTCCCTCTCTCTCTGCCCCTCCCCTGCTCACACTCTGACTCTCTCTGTCTTTCAATAATAAATAAACATTAAAAAAAATTAAGTAGGTTCTAGAGAATATTGTTCTTATGACAGGAAGAACCTGACCTTATATAGTAAATTGGTGAAAGACTATATGATTATAAGATAAAGCATTTTAGTAAATAGAGCCTTGAAAGAAGTATCCTCTTTCCTACTATATCAGCTACCAAAGGAGGACAGGACTATGAGAACCACATATTTTATACTGCTCAAGTAATAGTAGGAGGGCAGTATTTCAGTGTCTAAAATACACTTGATAATTACTCTAATTATAGTCATTCACTCATGTACCTCATCTGTATATATACAAAAATTAAAAAAAGAAGTTAAATGTTTATAATAGAATCTATTTTAGTGATAATGTCCCCCAATCTTTCTAGCCAAACCAGAAGTTCCTTGACATACTAAAAAGTCCTAAATATACTTGCTTTGAACATCACATTTTATTTTCCTCAGTTTGCATTCAGGAATTTTAACAAAATTTGCACACGCCAAATTTCCATGTATATCTAGGCACTAAATATAGACTCCAAAAAATGCACTTTTAGGAAAATGCCACAAAATACAGTTAAATTTACTTGCTTGTCTTTGGACTACTACTGAAAAAATATGTATTAAGCAGAAAGTTCTGTTTCTTCTAGGCATAAAGAGTTGAAAGGCATTTTACAAAAATGACAATACAATTTATTACAAGCAGATAAAAACATATTTTTTCGTGTGTATTATACAGCTATGCCAATCTCAATGTAGCCTACTACTCTGCAAACTGAAGATTTCATAAATGCTTATTGCACTAAATTGGGGGCAAATTCAAGCCTGGGGTGTGTTATTTTCTTCTTAATATTCATTCAACACATTCATTTTTAGTTACGAAACACATTAAGAGTTGTGAATGAGACTATCCGTCCTCAAAGAGATTACAATCTAATTATGCATGAGATAAATGTAAAACCAAAGATGAGAAACCCTAAAAAATCATAATGATCAACAGGCAAAGAGTATTTTGGAGCTTACAATCTGTTGATCAACCTTCAGTCTTAACTTGTCTGAGTCTCCAAGAATAGCACTTCTTTAAAAAAAAAAAAAGTTCATTTTTGAAAGAGAGAGAGAGTGTGTGTGTGGGTGAGGGAGGGGCAGAGAGAGAAAGAGAGAGAGAGAGAGAGAGAGAGAATCTGAGGCATGTTCCAGGCTCTGAGCTGTCAGTACAGAGCCAGACCCATAAACTACAAGATCATGACCTGAGCCAAAGTCAGGTGCTTAACTAATTGAGCCACTCAGGCGGCCCCAAGAAGAGCACTTCTTAAATACAAAATATACCTCGGATTAATCTGTTCTTCTCAAAAAAAAAAAAATCAAGCCTAACCAATATTTAATCTTCTGCATCTTCACTTTAGTACATAGGTTAATTTGCCAGTTTGTACTCAACAAATCAACTAGGGCTATTTATGGTATCAGTGGGACAAAACATTTATTTACAATTAGGATATCATACTCACTTTAAAAAATAGGTCCACAAATTGGACAAGGAAATGATCATAGGGACTGAGATTTATAAGTTCAATTAAATATATTTATTTCATTTGTTCTGAAGATTGAAGAAAAAGTAGGAAAAGCAGGTTTATGAAGTAGAGTTAATCACTATCTAATAAAGGATGTCTCCAACTTTGAGAGTTCAACTTAAAAGTTTTAAAACATTAGTCATGTTAAAAAGTAACCATTCTGAAACTCATCACTAGTTATAGAAAATGAGTATGACCAACAATTATAAAGTCTAGGTGGTCATATATGGAGACATATACATACACACACACATTACATACCATTTCTGATTATCAAAAAGATATGTACAGGACATTACACTAAGTAATAAGAGAACTAAAAAAATAAAGATAAGATCTGCCCCTGAAAGAATTTGCAATCTAATGAAAGCAGTAATTTGCAAGAGATTTTACTAATGCAAAATAATCAAAGGCAGGTGCTAAATACTTGATAGAGACAGAAGCGTCTAAGTCTTAAAGCAAGATACATAAATTAAAATTATCTTCAAGAAAAAGTCTCAGGGAAGTATCTTACACTTAAGTTACACTTTTAAGGACTGCAAATATTACATAAATAGTTAGGAGGAAGCAATAGTGAGTGAGCAAGATTATGAGAAAAGTAACAAAGATAGTGAATACCCAAGTCTGGCTAGAATGGAAGATGCATAGGGATGGAGATAGCCTTGGAATGTCAAAGTTCTTGAAAATTATTCCTAAATTAATATGAAACCACAGAGAAGAGAAGTGATAGAAGAAAATAATTTTTTCAGGAAAATTCTTTTTTTTTAATTTTTTTTTTACATTTATTTATTTTTGAGAGACAGAGCACAAGCAGGGGAGGGTCAGAGAGGGAGACACAGAACTCGAAGCAGACTCCAGGCTCTGAGCTGTGAGCACAGAGCCTGATGCGGGCTCGAACCCACAACCATGAGATCATGACCTGAGCCGAAGTTGGAAGCTTAACCTATTGAGCCACCCAGGTGCCCCCAGGGAAATTCTTTTGACTATATATCATTTGGTCTAGAGATACCACAGATGTCATTGCAGTGATGAGGACAGCGCAGAGCTGAGGCACCAGAACATAGTGATAATTAGCACCAGATGGAACAGATCAGCTAGGCAGTAGAAATAGATACCAATTTATAACCATTGTATTTTGAATTATAGGCCTATTAAAAGCTAGGCACTGTAGCAAGTTTAATCATTTAATAACCATTTAATTAGATCTGCCTGAAGCCTATGTTGCAAGTTTCTGTGATCTCCACTTTGTGGATAGGGAAAATGAAGTGTTGATAACTTGCTAAAGTCACCAGGCTAGCAAATAATGGAGTTGAGATGAAAAGTGGAAAACCATATTCTAAAATCTGTTCCCTTAACAATTTACAGAATGATAAAATACCTCTGAAAATGAAAGTGATGGAAAAAGTGAAATTGTAATTCATTTGAGGAAGATTGTCTTCAGAAGATAAGAATGATTACCTTGATAAAACACATAGGGTGAAGAATGTGAGGCTCCTTGAAGCACACCCAGGTAAAAGTCACTAACTGGACTTCCAATTAATGTTTAACTGGTAAAGAATAAGACTTTTGTTGTGATATATCGAGAATGAAAGTTACAATTGTCCTAAGTGCCCCCTCTTCTCCATACTTTCTCCATGTGAAAAGATATTGGACAAATATTTCAAAAATATTTATTGGAAGGGTCCCCAACTTATTGGTGAGCCTGTGGTGTCCACATGTGTCTGATGGGTTCCTTAAGGCATAAGGAGTTATGAACCTTTACATAAAAGTTAGCCATTCTCACTGCAGATAGGTTCAAAACTGTGAACTCACCCCTACCATTTGAAAGACAGAGACAGGAGCTCAAGGGCTGCTGGGAATCAAGTTTACACTCACAGATAATCTTAGGTTTTTCTCACTACTAATAAAGAGTTCAAGCAAGCAAAATGAGTAAACTTTTATGTAGACCTTTCCTCTCTCCCACCTATGCTAATGTCAACACATTTCACACCAGCCTTTACTAATTTTATCTATCATGTACATGTGATAACTTCCTTTCCATCTGAACTATAACAAAGATCATTTTAATAGCCAAAGAATTTTAGGATTCACAGAGACATGCTATTTGGTTTACTACTTCTCTGAGAATGTTCTATGTGCATTAGAAAAGTGTGAGAATTTCTCTTTGAAGTATGTTTCTAGGGTTTCTCAGTCATCATCAGCAGGGACCAGTAAAGTTGTTGCAGACACAACCTAAAAGTGATGGTATACTCCTACTAAAGAACAAGTCTTAGAAGTCTCACATGCCTAACTCTTAGGGTCAGTGCTATAATAATAAATGGTTGGCTACGTGGGTATTAAAAGTAAATCTGATTTGTAGGTTTTGCCAATTTCTAGCTATCACGATAGCCAATTTCTAGCTAGGAATGGGATATCACTAACTCAGAGTTGGGAAGCAATATGCACAGCTGGCTCTAATGATTGACACCACTGGGGTCTTAATATGTTCATCCTAATGAACTGACGCTCCTGTGTCCAGAGGACAACTCTCCCCTGTGGGAAGGCTCAGGTGCAGCTAGCTGCCTTTTCACCCCATAATTTCCAAGTTACTCAGAAATTTCTGAATTTGGGACTAAGTTTCAATAAATACCTCTTAACAATTGGTTATGTTTACCTAAGCATTTGCTAAAATAATCCAAGGAAACTTGGTAAACTATATTAATCATATGTTTCAATTTTTTAAAATAAGTCTATGTGAGTCCTTAAATTATGTCTAATTATTAAATATGGGAAATTGAAAACAATTAGTTTAGAATTATTGGCAAAACTATACCATGTGAGTATAAATTAAGACAAAGGGTGCTAACAGGACTTGTTCAGAGGCAAATGGAAATAATTATGAACTATTCAATCCTTAGACCTGAGTTAGGCTTAAAATTGGGGGCAACCAAAACAGCACCAGGAATGAAGCACTAAATATTATTATCAGGATTGTCTTATGAGCAGAGCTAATGTCTTAAATATAATACTCATGAATCTTAAGGGTCCATCTAGTGGGATTAATTAATCAGAGTTTACATCTGACAGTAATTAAAAATCACCAAGACAAAAAGATGTAAGAATCCTACTTTAATAAAGAAAAGAGGAAGAGGAAGGCAATGGAGGTTATTTGTGGACAGGAGAAATTTAAAATGACTAATTCTTACAGAAAAATCTGAAAGTCTTAGATTTTGAGTGGGTTTTTTTCATCCAAAGACCACAAACTGGCTCTGGTAGTTGAGGAAGTTAAGAACAAAAGCCTACATGAATGATTTCTCAAGTTATGGACTGGGCTGTTAGTAATGTGTTGTACTGTAAATGAGGACACCCTCTGAATGTAGAGAACTAGGAATATAATGTCTAGGAAGGAAAAAAGGTTTTCTGATTAGTAAAATGACACTTCTGCTAAAGAGAGGGAGAGAAAGTCACATTGCAGAGTTTTTACGTTCAGTATTTTTAGTCTCTCAACAATCTTGAAAGTTAATATACTTTACTTGTGCTGAGAAGAAAACAAGCTCAGAGGAATAAATTTCTTAAAGTTACACAGCCTGTCTGTTCAATGCTAAAGTCTATGCAACCCAATCAATGATTACGTAGTGAAAAAAACAAACAACAAACAAAACACACACAAGGACTTGTTCTGGACAGCAGGAAAAAAAATTATCATTTATAGAGATTGAAAAGAGTGATCATTTCTTAATAATTTGATAAATGAAGGACACAAATACTCAAACGTATTTTAGTTCTTCATTAACACTGAAGGGTGAGGACCCAAAATAGTCACTTGTTTAGTACAGCACTTTCATCAATTTGGGGCAATGTAAAAATAGGTTCTGAGGTTAGGATGGGTGAGATGAAGAAGTAGACAACTCTGCTTATGAAAGAAATAGGGTTTATTTTTTCTAAAAGAAAAGATATAAAGAAACTCAAGAAAATTTAAGAGTTAGGAACTAACATCTGGCATTCCTATAGCCAGAAATGTCAGATGGCATTTTAGAGCAATGAGGTTTAATATTCCATTTTATACTGTCCCTGCTATTACTTCCAAGCCAGCCTTCAGTAAAAGTTCATTAAAAATAGTTTTTGGGGCACCTGGGTGGCTCAGTTGGTGGAGCATCTGACTTGGGGGCTCAGGTCATGACCTCACAGATCATGAGTTCAAGCTCTGCATCAGGATTGCTTCTGTCAGCACAAAGCCTGCTTCAGATCCTCTGTCCCCCTCTCTGCCCCTCCCCTCCTTGCGTGCTCTCTCAAATATAAATAAACATTTAAAAAATATATTAAAAATAGTTTTTGGTTACTGAAACTCTGGGGGAAATGAAGGAATCTAAAAAAGTGTTTGGGCTGGGTTTTTTTGTTGTTGTTTTTGTTTGTTTAATACTCAGAACAATTTCTTTAAGGAACAGAGAGAATAACATGTAGGAAGCAGGTCAGATTGGACTAATTATGATAAGGTGAGCCCCTGAGAAACTCACCAAAATATTAGAAGAAACTTTCCATAGTATATAGCCAGGGAATTCAAAATATCACCTTACAACACTAAAGCAAAGAGTGATCTCAGAAAGCTGGAAAGCACAGAGATAGCTGGACTACTGTTGATTCACAAACTAGCCCCACACACTTAGGGCAAGAACAGACTAAAGAAAGAAGTAGATTAGTCTAGATTTCTAGATTGATATGTGGCAGTTTTAATAATTAAGGGAAATTACAAGGCTTGTCTTGAGTGGCCACAAAACAAGATCTCTGCACCCGCCCACCAAGTCTTAAAACTTATGTAGCAGCCTTCACTCAGTTCAGTCATATGAACCATCCACATAGTCTCAAGTCTATGTCCTTGGAACAGCTCCCATTGTGGGAACAGTGAGGAAAAGGACGTTCCAAAGACTGTGGTGGGAGTGAGGAGCTCTGACTGCCCAGGTCCAGCTCATAGATCAACTGACCTTTATGTTCTTTTGGTTACATTCTCCAACATCTACACAAGAAAAAAGCTTGACCTAAGATTATTCTCAGTGTTGGAAAGGAATTTCTGAAAGATAGGATTAATTTTACCTAGCTTTCAGGCAGCAGCCCAGATATCGAGGGAGCTGATGCTGTTTCCAATGCTGCTTCATTTGCTAGTCTACAGAAGTGAGATCATAAGAAAATTGCTTTTATCATAAATATCACATCTCATACATTTAATTTTTTCCAGTCAGAAATCCATAGTATTCCATAAAAGTTTAATAATATATCATTTCAGAAATAGGATAATAAAGATATATTACTCCTTTTGCCAGAAAAAGCAAATTCTTAAAAATACTGGCAATGGATGTTTCTGAGTATTGCTCATAGAAACTCTGAGGAAAACAAATTTTAAAGTCTGGAAACCAAAAACTATTCTGTAACATGCATTTCTAAAATCTGTAATTAAAAATAAATGGAATTGTTATTTAGTAAAAGGGCAGCTATTTTTTATTGATGAGGTTTCTCTTTTTTGGAACACTCCCAGGGCAAACAAACTTCGGATTGAATTAATGACTAATCCAATGAAATTAATACAATCCTGTAAGTCACATGAAGTACAGGTCCAAAGAACAGATGGTTGAATATATCTGTAAAACCGCCCTGACAAACTACAGACAAAGACCTAATGAAAACTATTAAAATAATTCATATATGAGGCAAACATCTGCTCTTTTATTGCTAGAGCAATAAGTAACAGAACAGCGACGGAGTCAATTTTACCCCCCCAATAATCACTGCATTGTTTAAATTTTGACATTAACCAGATGCTTAAAGAAGAATCCATAATTAAAAAAAAAATAGGGATTTTCCTTTGTGAAAATTTTAAATAAATTAAAAGAATAAGACAATAAAGTGCCCATTAATTTTCTCATTTGTATACTTTCCAAACATTCACAATGCTATATTTTATACACATTATCCACAAAGCAAAGTAGTTTTACATTCTTATCACTGTAAAAGTGTTTCATCTTTCACAGAGCCTACTTTACCACTCTTTATGCAGCTGATGTGCAGATACCAGTGTCTATTTATGGATATCATGTTTGGTCTATTTGGTCAAAAAGGATAAGTTGTTTAAAATTTCTAAATGAATTCCAGAGGGATTTATTTTCAAAGGAAAGATTAAAAATTTAAAGTAATTAATTATATGTTAAGTACAATTACTTATACAGTCTTATCCCTTTACACAAGCTCTTTAAAATCCTGATTCATTTATATGAATTTAAAACTATGCAGAAGTAACATCTCATTGCATATATTAAGTACAACTGAAATCAAATACAGAATTTTTATTCAAATGTGTTACCATTTTCTATGATAAATATAAATCTGGGTAAAAGGAAAGAATTTAGAGTATATTGAGACAATTTGACATAAGCTGTTATTTGGTTATTTACATGAGGGGCATTGTCCATGCCTCACCACACCTATGATTTCTATTCTATCAAATGTTGAGGGTCAAATATTAAACTGCATAATTATAGCTTTCAATTAAAATTTCTTTTAGTACAATTCAGACCAATTAGTAGGATTCTAGAAGATTATCAAAACTTGTAAGTTATATTATAACTAAAATTTACCTAACTTTTTCCACATGGCTAATAATTCAATATGGCAAAATAACATATGTATTATGCCTATTAGCCCAATGAAACAAAATGTTTATATATAACAACTGTTTTCCAAAGATGTTCAATTGTTTACTTTTTTTATGACCTAAATTCCATTCACTAGAGTTAATTGTATGATATAATATTACAGAAATAGGGTTTTAATAGAAGTCCAAATAACTTAATAATTAAGGATTGATTATTTTAGGATGGATAAGTAGTTGTTTCTTTCACATATTGTTCATAAATACAGTGCTACAGGGAGAAAAATAACTTTCTAATACTGCTTAAGAATACACTCAGTGATACTCAGGATCACAAATTCAGAAAAGATATTTTGATAAATCAATATCTCATTCTATTGGTTAGTCATGTTTCATATTTCAAATTTCATAGGCTATGAGACTATCTTATGATAAATAAGTAAAAAGAATATTGAAATTGATTTTTTAGCTCATTCTACTCAAACATATTTATCCCTCAAATGCGAGACAAAAAAAAAAAGATCCAAAATTTTCTACTGTTATTATGAACGTGCATTAAAAAAATGAATGTTTAAATAGACTGAAAATTCAACCAGATTTGTTCTAAATTGCTGTATTTTGTCAATTATGATTCAATATGCTATAGATTTTTCTGTATTTAAAAAAAGAATAAATTATATTTAAAATTTTACAGATATAATGTATTACTCTATACATTTTTAACACAGAGATCTTTCTATACTGTCATTAATTTTAATTAGTCTTTCAATTAATAATAATACCACAATCTTTTAAAAACTTGGATAAACATGGGTTTTCTACATAATGAAAACAAAATTCCAAAATATTTTTTCTTAAATTTTTTTGGATCTTATTAAAATGGTTAGTGTTCTGGGGTGCCTGGATGGCTCATTAGGTTAAGCGACCGACCTAAGCTCAGGTCATGATTAGAAGGCTCATGAGTTCAAGCCCCGCGTGGGAATCTGTGCTAACAGCTTGGAGCCTGGAGCCTGCTTCAGATTCTGTGTGTCCCTCTCTCTCTGACCCTCCCCTGATCACACTCTGTCTCTCTCCCTCAAGAATAAATAAATATTAAAAATAAAAATAAATGGTTAGTGTTCCAAATTTACCAACAGTATCTTGAAAATGGTTTTCAATTTTTATTTCTATTTAAATTTTTTTTAACGTTTATTTATTTTTGAGACAGAGAGAGACAGAGCATGAACGGGGGAGGGTCAGAGAGAGGGAGACACAGAATCCGAAACAGGCTCCAGGCTCTGAGCTGTCAGCACAGAGCCCCACGCGGGGCTCAAACTCACGGACCGCGAGATCATGACCTGAGCCGAAGTCGGCTGCTTAACCGACTGAGGCACCCAGGCGCCCCTGATTTTCAATTTTTAAACATTCAGTCTTACCCTGTAAATGGTCTGTAGTGCTCTGACTAGATGTAAGAAAATATATTTAAATAGTGCTAATTCCTAAAGAGGCATACAGCATACTTTTTATGATTTAACCAAATCCAGGAATGGGCCCAAGCAATTCAGAATTGTCATTAACACTTTTCACTTCTCTTTGCTCTGTATCATTTGCTGGTCTGATTAGAACTTTCCATAGCTAACTAACCATATGAGTAAGGGAAATAAGTATGACTAATATCAATAAACAGTCATGAATAAAATAAAGCATCAGTAAATATATTCACCAGGCTGTGATGGGGCTCATGTAAGGTAATGTATGTAAAAGTACTTAAGAAACTGTGAAGCAATATATAAATGTAATGTATTATTATTATATGCTCCTGACAGTCTACCAGGAGAATGGCAGCAAAATTTATTACAAAATGATATTCTTAGAAGACAATGAATGAATGTGATAACCTAAAGCTGATTCCCAGGTGTCTCTGTATTTGAAACACTAAGCAAAATGAGCAACCTGAAAAAATCATTTGGAGAAAACTCACAGACATTCCAGACTTCTCTCTCATTGTAAAGAACTTGTGCCTTTACTTTGTCACAGTATATGAGAATTTTATGTGTCTTTTAAAAAAGGTTTTATACAGTTAAAAACAAGTCCAATATTGGGAATCAGAAATCTAGAACCTGGCCCTAGTTTTGTTTCTAGTTTATTGCATAGCTACAAGGGTTCTTAATCTCTTAAACCTCAGGCTTTACATTATAAATGTATCTAAATGCCTCTGTCAGAAGGCTTGATAAAATATCTGAGCATCTACCATTGATCATGGTATGTAATCTATTTAAATATGCATGTTAAAATAATTAAAAAACATTTCTCCTTCCTTATCAGCCTGTATTAACCAATGTTGCATTAGCATTTATTCACCAATTTCACTGGTTTATTATGCCCACTTGCTCACACACTGCACAACTGCCTACATTTCTCCTAACCATTTCTGGAAGTCTGTGGTTATCTTGATTGACTGCACTATAAATGCAAGGACCTGAGCCCTCAATAACCAGGTTCGGTTTTTGTTTGTTTTTTAAAGTTTATTTGTTTATTTTGAGAGAGGGGTGTCAGGAGGGGCAAAGAGAGAGGGAGAGAGAGAATCCCAAGCAGGTTCCACACTGTCAGCAAGGAGGCTGATGCAGGGCTCAAACTTACAAACCATGAGATATGACCTGAGTCAAAACCAGGAGTCAGAGGCTTAACCACCTGAGCCAAACAGGGGCCCCACAGGTATGTTTTTATGTACCTCTGGTCAGGGAGGGCAACGTCCTGTACTTAACAGCATTTTTTCCAAACTCCACTCTTCCAAAACCATGGACTCAGCCACTTCCCACTTCACTTTCAGGAGATGACACTCTGAAAAGCTACTTTACAGAGAAAATTTTTCTTGTACTGTCATTTCCTCTTTCTCTTGACTTAGATTTGTCTGATCATTCTACCTGTGTCAACATCACAGTTCCTCAAATGATATTTGAAGAATCATATTTTTCTTACTGCCAATCCATCATAGGCTATATTTTTTAAAATATTTAAGAAAAGTGAGTAACTAGAAAAATAAAGTAAACCACAGGTATAAAATGCAAGACAAAATGTTTATGATCAGATTCAACTAATATAAATTGACTATCTAATTGCTATAAACTTTCTCAATCTTTATCCTCAATTTCTTTACATCTGCATCCACAAAAGAGAAAAATCCGTTGAACCAGTACCAGTTCTTAGATCTGAGTTGAGTAACATTTATGAGTGTGTGGTTTCTCCCATCTTTTCAGAGACCTTGATATATTAATTATCTTCTCTCCTGCATCCTTTTTCTCCTCTATTGGCTTCTCATTAGCATTCAGGTATCCTCATACTTCTCCCTTCAAGATATCATTGTATATAGCTCAGCTCCAATTTTCAGCAAAACACTGTGGCAGAGCACTCTATAGTAACTATCAGACTGCCCTCTCTTTCACCTCCCTCTGCAGTTTCCTGTCATCCAGCTTCCATCTCATTCAATCCACCAAAACTACTCGTGCCAAGCTTACAAGTATCCAGAGATGATTTTATCATCCCCATGGGATTTTGGCAACATTTGGAGACATTTTGGTTGTCACAACAAAGGGATGCTACTGGCATCTAGTGGGTAGAGGCCAGGGATGCTGCTAAATGTCCTACAATGCAAAGGATGGCAAGCAACCCCCAAAACAAAGGAATATCCAATTCAAAAATGGGTAGAGATTGGGAAAACTGTTGTAAAATCAAGACCCATGTTCCAATTCTTGTATAGTGTCAAATACTCTCAACTTCCACATTCAGAGGCCTGGTTGGCAGTATCGTATTTTCCGAGATCAACTCATACACTGGGCCCTAGATGACAAAGAGCTGGGAGAAAAAATACATGTTTCCCTTTGCTCTTCTATTTCCTTTCCATCTTAGGGTTTTCCTCTAATTAGTGTTCAGATGGTGAGTAAATGAAATTGATGAAGTTCAACTGTACTCTCACAAACCAGATACATATTTCCTCAATCCTTCTATACCTAGCACACTGAAATGTTCTAAAATCATGAACCTCTTCTCTATCATACTATTTAATTAATATACATATATATTATTTACATGTTTATTTATATAAATGAATATGTACATTAAATATATATATACAATTTACATGTTTATTCATATTATTTGCATCTCCCATTCCCTTGTGAAAAGATAAACTCTTAAAAAGCATAACTGAATATGTCATACTCATTGTTTTTTGTTTTGTCCCCCTTTACTGTCTGTCACATGGTAGGTGCTAAATAACTATTTATACAATATTAATGCTTAGACAGCATTCTTTCCCACTGTTGCTACCTCTTTCCTGACAGGATTCATCATCTCTTTTACCTTATCATGTTCTTCCTGTTCAGAAGGGATTTCCCAAAAAGCACTACCCTTTCCAGTGCACACTTTGCCCATGTTTACCTCCGTGCAAAGCATGAGGATTTGGGGTGACAAGATAGTGCTACATTCCCTCCATTCCTCACTGAACTGAGCCATAATGTGTTCTAGAGAATTAGAGAAAATTCATTGCTCTCTAGCACAGTCAGAACAAGACCCTGAGTTCAAGTTGAAATTATGTAGTCTTCCTTCCTCTTATAGTCTCTTTCTCTACCACCCTCCCTTTTATTTGCCCTAAACAGTATGTTTAGAAAACATTCTCATACACTTCATATAAATTATTTATGCAAATGGTCACTGGCAGCCAGCTCAAGCTGAACCACAACCATCTCCAAGAGAGGATATATTCAATTTTATTCTTGCTTATATTTTCTGATTGTTTTAAATGTCCTCAATCAGAACAATCAGAAATATGTCCTCAGTTGAATAAATATTAAAGTGTATGTGCAACCAACAGAAGCAAAAACATTTTTAGATCTTTTACATATATTAAACTACCATTTCCATTTATTGGAATCACTTACACTGGGAGAATGGATCCTGAACAGAGTATATGGGTCCTTGACTGAAACACAAAGATGTAACATATATATTCCCTCTTACAAATAGTCTGTGAAAAAAACTATTTAATAAAAATAAATGACAATGCTCCCAGGAACTATACCTAGTTAATTTAAAAAGCATATTTTTTTCTGATATTCTGAAGCATTACTCTCATGTCACCCACTCCAGAATGTTCACTAATTATGTATTCTTAAGAAGTTAAAGACCAAACTGAGAACCAAAAATTGTTATCATTATCCACCACGGAACCTCTGTATATCATTTATAATATGAAGAAATCTGATTTTTCTATCATAAGACGACATTTTATAAACTAAGTTGTAGGTTTTCAGGAAAAAATAGCTCTCAACTGCTTAAATTGTATTTGTATTGTTATTTGTTAATATTGTGCTCCTTCACAACTAGTAGAGGGATATTATTTCCATGAAAATGTAATTATCTGTATATGTCTTTAACCATAGTGGTGTATGAAAGTACCAGTAAATCATTTGTCAAGGAAAATACAATGACTGAACAGAGGAAAGACTTGGATGTTCATACTGCAAGCAAATTTATCCCCATACTGTAGCAATCTCTTTCACCTGTTCAGTCTGCCTACATGTGTTGCAGGATTGCTATTCATCACCTACTTCTAAGCTTCTGTGTCTAATTTCCACATTTTTCTAATTTTCCTGGAATGTGCTGAATCGTTATGTTCACAATTCTGGTTCATCTGTATAATTAAGAAATTTTTGAGTCGCAAACAGATTTTTAGTGACTATTTCCCCTTTTCACTTTGCGTACCAGTTTTTGTTTCTTTTAAACTTTTCCCACTTGAACTACATCTTCCTTAACTCCATGCTCTCCCAACAGCAGAGGGGCATGTCGCAGAAGCTTTTATGTGAAGATAAAGACTAGCATTCTTATCTATTAAAAATCTTTTTTTGTTGTTTATAAATGAAAGCCAGCAGTGTTTCCTTTTCTTCATCTTTTAATTTACTTTTCCCTCTCTCTTCCCTTTCTCCCTCTCCCCACCTCCTTTTTTAGTGTGGGGAATTGTCTTCCAATTACAATGCAAATACATGTTAGCTCACTATATTATTTTGTATACCCGTGGTCAAATCAAATTCTGTTGTTTATGTGTGATATGTTGACCTTTTGTTTTCTTATTATGTAAAATATTACCCATGGCCTTTTGGATCCGACCTCCAAAATGACAGATAGCTGAATGTATTCTGGTTAGCAGATTTCTAAATGCCTTCTACCAGAAATAGATCAAATCATATTTTGTAAACCAGATTATATTTTGTAAACCAGATTATCATTACCAGTTGCTTTCTTTTTATCCAAATTATCTCTACTTGGTTTTTACTAAAATGTTCTTTTATTCATTTTGAAGTTTCGACTTCAGTCTAACAATTCAAGATAAAAACCATAAAGTTTTGTATGGCTACAGAGTTTTCCATGTTGCATAATTAGCATCTTCATCCCTTAATCTGTTATTACAAATGATTGCTTGCTGCGGTGTGCTTATGTGTTTGGAAGATTCCAAGTTACTTAGTATGTATGTATGTATTCCAAGTTACTTAGTATGTATACTTATGTATGATCCTGCCAAGCATCCCAATATTTGCTTTTTTTTTCCAACCTCTATCTTCATTTTTCTTGCTTTTCACTGATGACTTAGCATATGTCCCCCGCCCCCTCCTTTTTTTTGTCATGATGGTAAACTTTTGCATGCATTTATTTTAGGCTAACACTACCTTCTATGCTGACAACCAAAATACAAGCACCATCTTTGACTCCTCTTTTTCTCTCACTTCCCTCCTCTAACACATCAGAATTAACTGCCTATTGAAACTTCAAAAGCACCCCAAGTCTTACAGCTGTTACCTCCACTGACTCTGATTCACTATCCTATCTCATTTGTTTCCATTCTTGTTCTTGCGCATCTATCCTCAACCCAGCAGCCAGAGAGATCTTTACAAAACTACATTCCAGTGCTAAAACCTTCCAATGGATTCTCACAACACTTAGAATAAAATATACATTCTTTACCATGACGAGGAGGGCCAGTATAAGATGGCTCTTAGCTACCATTCTCCCTCTTCTTCTACCATCTCCCTCTAGTACACTCTGCTCAATCACTCTAATGCCCATTTCTTTATCCACAAACATGCCAAGCTCCTGCCTACCTCAGAGCCTTTCTCTTTCTGTTCCCTCTATCTGGAACATTTCATCTATAAGTTCTCGTATGGCTTATTTTTCTTTGCATCATTCAGACTACACTGACCACTTGCAAATTACACTTCGTATTCCACATCATTCTCCCATCTCCTTAGCTTGTTTTATCTCATTTGTAGTCTTTATCATCTGAAACCATGTTGTTGATTTTCATCTTATTTTTTTGGTCTTTCTTTTACAATGTAAGCTTTTTTAGGGTAAATTTTTTTTCTATCTCTGGCACCCAAAACAATCCCGGATATGTTAAATAACAAATTTATGCTAAATAATTTGGCATGAATGCCACCTGACATAGATATTATTGTTGTCAAATTATAGGTATGGTATCCAAAGCTCAGAAAAAAATTAAGGAAATTGCCTGGCGATAGATTGCTAGGTAGTGGCAGAGCCAGGATTAGAATGTGGGCACTTTGACCGTGGAGATGGTTGTTACCTTGAGAGGCATACTCCCTTCCAGCTACTTCATACACATTCTTGGAAGTTCTTGTCATTATAAGAAATGTACTCCTGTCAGTAATATTAAAAAGGAAAGGACTTAATCCTAACCCCTATGGCAACCCATTAGATCATGAGTATGAGAAACATAACCTTCCTTTTTAGTCTCAACAATGTACTCAACATTTATCATGTATTTGTCATTATAGAATTCCAGAATATATTTGGATTATGATTAACTCATTAATCTTCACAAAACATAGACAAGATAAATACAATAAATTATCTTCATTCTACACCAAAGAACTCAAACCCAAAAAGATTATTAGGTGTGCTCAAGGTCAGATGTAGTAAATTTGGGATGAGAACTCACTGAGTTCCGCTTCTCTTCCCTTCTACAAGTTCCCACATCTTTGTAAGAAAAGCTTTTAGATTCTCTGATAGCATGCAATTTAAACTAATAGTGACTATTTAATTTCTGAAGAAATACTATACATTGTTAATAAAAGCCAAAATGTTAGCCTAATTTATACCATCTATTCATTTGATTAGTCCATAAAAGAGTCTAAAATCTCTTCCCACTGTTTCCCAGATTTACTATGAATAGTTGTCTCCTGAAGCTATTTGAATGCTTTCTTCAATTTTATGCCTATTTAATTTCAATAAAACTATATAAAGATATTGATGTAAGTTGTTATGAAAGCTCAGTGATATTGATGAGGCAGTATAGGATGGGATTTGCAATCACATAGTCCTAGGTCTATATTCCAGCTCTATGGTGCTTTAGCTTTTCATCAGTGGCTTAGTATTTTTTTTAAGTTTATTTAGAGACAGAGAGAGAGTGCAAGATGGGGGTTCAAAGAGAGAGGGAGGGAGAGAATCCCAAGCAGGCTCTGCCCTGTCACCGCAGATTCCACAGAGCTGGATGTGGGGCTCAAACTCACGAACTAGGAGATCATGACTTGAACAAAAGTCAGACACTTAACTGACAGAGCCACCCAGGCACCCATGGCTTATTATTTTAAATCTCTTAATGTCAGTATCTTCGTTTGGTAAATGTAGACAGAAATAGTACTTTTCAGAGAATTCTTTTGAATAGTAATAACATAGTGCATTTTGAGGACCTAGCACTTAGTAAGCTCTCAAAAATAAATGATACTTACTATTAGACGTTTACTATATTACTATTACTATTATTGTGAAAAGAAGCAGTGATTATTTGACATAGACACAATAGAAATTTACATTTTGTTCTAATTGTGAGTAAGGTCTTCAAAAAACCATATAGTGTAAAAAAGTGCAGACAAAGACCTCAGCTTCCCAGTGGACAAGCTGTTTTCACTCTCTTTATACTAAATGTGAGCCTCCATTTGTTTCAATTGTATACTTTATATAAAACTTTTATCTCTTAATGCAGCCAAGCAGGACCACACTTTGGTGATGACATTCCCCCATTCACTCCAAGTAATCACAGTCATGTCAAGGTATTAAACTCATTTTTACTTATCTTTTTTCCAATTTTAAGTGCATCTTTTTTTCTCATTTATTTTGAATTTCTAAGGTTTTGTGATTTGGGTGTCAAACATTACTTTAGGAATAGTTTTCTGTACAAAGACGAACGTGACTCAGATTTGGGGTATGGATCTAGGGAAATCTCAGGGGCCCCAATTTTAGGAGGTTATCTGAGATTTCAAAGTAAATTAAGGGCTGTCAAGCAGCTACTCTCACATCACTTGGAATCTCAAGCCTGCTCCCAGAACAGGTTTGTGTGTGTGTGAATTTCAATCACCATTGTGAGTCCAACTTCCTTAATAAAGTGTTCCAGTTTTACTTCCCCATCCCTACACTTTCAAGTGGCTTTGTATTGCCAGGTCTTCTAATCTGGCCTGACCACACCATGATCCTTCAGTCCCAGTATCTAACATCAAGTGAGTGATTCATGCCTGGATATTACTTTCAAATTTCTTGCAGAGATAATTTGTTTAAAACCAGAAATTCTCAGTATTCACCCCTGATACAATTATCTATGTTGAGGATATGGTATCATCTCTAAAATGTGTGATGTAGGAAGGGAGGAGATGATGGGCATCTCTACTACTGGTTAACAAAAACATAATTTCATAAATCAGTTTTATTACATCTTACAGGATCATTGTATACTTCTTTCAAAAAAGTTTGGGCTTCCCAGTTTTCTACAGTTTCCAAAAAAGATCACATGATAGTTTAGCATAATAGTAATAGTATCCTGCAAATATGTACTGGTCATATATACCAAATTTCACTTGTGACATTCTGAATTGTACTGTGCAAAAGCAAGCATAAAAATACATAACTATTCCAGGCTTTTTGATAGTCACTGGATGAGATATAAACAAATGGCTTTTAAATCAGTTATTTAAAAAAAAATGTTCACTAATTTTGTTTAGTAACTGAAAAAGCAATGGATTGCTCAAATGATTGATGAAAGTCAATTGCTTTAAAAATAATGGGGCTCCTGTGTGGCTGAGGTGGTTAACCATCCCACTTTGGCTCAAGTCATGATCTCACGGTTAGTGAGTTCAAGCCCTGCGTCTGGCCCTGTGCTGACAGCTCAGAGCCTGAAGCCTGCTTTGGATTCCATATCTCCCTCTCTCTCTGCCCCTCCCCCACTCCTGCTCTGTCCTCTCAAAAATAAACAATTAAAAAAATTTTTTAAAGAAAAATAGCCATAAACATATAAACATCATAGTGGATTGAACTGTACCCCCCTCTCCCCACTGAAAGATATATCCAAGCCCTAACTCCAGTATCTATAAATGTGACCTTATAGGGAAAGAAGATCTTTGCATATATAATTAAGGATCTCAAGATAAAATGCTGCTAAGTTTAGGGCACCCTAAATCCAATGACTAGTATCCCTACAAGAGAAAGGTAAAGAGGATGTGAAGTACTGAGACACACGGGAGAGAAGGCCATGTGAAGACACAAGTGGAGATTGGAGTTATACAACTTCAAGATAAGGAATGTCAGGTCTACCAGAAGTTTATAAAGCAAAGAAGGAAGCCCTGCTAGAGTTTCTAGAGGGAACACAACTCTTATGAAACCTTGGTTTTGGACTTTTGGTCTCCAGAAATGTGAAAGACTCAAATTCTGTTGTTTTAGCCACCAAGTGTGTGGTACTCTGGTACAGCAGCCACAGGTACCAATCTGATAATCCCATAGTGCTCTGAAAATAATAGGTGAGATATATATACCTGAAGTTATATATGTATAACTTTAATTATATATATATATATGTATATGTATACATATATATAATTATATATACTATATATAATGTTATATAAAGGTATATATATATATTGTATATATATATATTATATATACAATAGATATATGATAACTGACTTAATAAACAGAAGTAACAATCAAATGATCCCCAAATGTTTGGACTAATGTCATTATGTACATCCGCATTACTCGAATCCATCTGTGTAGTTACCCATAGAGTTTCTTAAAAATAACCATTTCTAGGCCCCAGTCTAGAACCATTAAGTAAGATTTCTAGAGGTTTAGTTTAGACACAGATATTTTTAATTTTTCAGGTAAGTACTAAAACTTATGCCTGGCATATTACGAAAAAATTCTAAAAAAGTTGATAAACATGTTTACATATAAAAATATTATATACATATATATGATATAATTATATATAACATTTTATATAGCATACATACACTATAAATGTGCATTCTCTCTTTAGATACTTATATATATATATATGTATATATATGTATATGTATATAAGAGATATATATCATTATCTCTTATAAAATGCACATTTTTAGGACCAAAAAATGATCTTTAATAAATGCACCTCATAACATTAAGTTTTCAGAGAGAATATTCAGAGATTAGGATGTATTTTACATTAAATGTTTATTTATTTTGAAAGAGAGATAGATGGTAGAGGGGCAGAGAGAGCGAGCGAGAGAGAATCCCAAAAAGTCTTCCTGCTGTCAGCACAGAGCCTGACATGGGGCTCAATCTCATGAACTACGAGATCATGACCTGAGATGAAACCAAGAGTCAGATGTCAGATGCTTAACTGACTGAGACACCCAGGCACCCCAGGATGTAGTTTAAAGACCTTGTTAATTTATATTAAAAATGTAAGTACTTAGTTCATACATTTCTAAAGCAAGTTGACAGAAAACCTCTAACTCTTATTAAATAGCTGACTTGCAGTTGTAGATCAGATTGTACTTTCCAAAGAAAATCATCTTCTGTTTTACGTCTACTGATTAAATAATACTTAGTCCCTAATACTATTCATATTTCACTAAGTTCCATCCTCCAAATAAACTCTCTCATTGCCACCCTTTCAAATATCTTTAGCTGAGTGGAATACAGACAAAAAAAATTCTGAGTAATTAAAGAAGTAAAAGAGGTACATCAAATTCTAAATGTTGCATAGTTAAAAGTAACTCCCCCAGATCTTAAAAAAAATCTCCTGAGAGTACAAAAATGGAAAAAGTCATTTTTGTCAAAGATGGCCACTACTATAAGAACATAAGGGAGAAACAAACCCAGAAAGTAATAAAGACTAATTGCTGAACAAAAAACAAAGTCTGTGGATTTGGTGTCCATAGTCAAACAATTGCATATCAGATATAGAGAGTATGAATATGAACTAAGATAATTCTACCAACATTTGTGATATTTTAAATTTTTAATTCTAGAGCAAAAACCCAGACTCTAACATATGGGCATTAAAGGAGAATTATCAACACTCCTTAGGAACTTAATATGCCTTGACTTACCCTTCTCTCTTATTATACCCATACTTGTTCATGTGATAGATACCCAAGGCAGCCATCAAATTCAACAGTGCCTCCGATCTTTAGTCTACAAAGTAGACGGAATTAATAATGCATAAATAAAATTGAGTGGGCTGAGTTGGATACTACTTAAATAGCCTAAAACATCAGACATTACCAAACTGCTTTGGTTTTTAATAATTGTTCCATACCTCAATTTACGTTAACTTTCACGATCCTCTTAGTTTTTCATGTCTTCTGCTTTCCATTTGCACCAGGCTCACATTAACTTGTTTAACATTCACCATCAGATATCCCTATTCTTAAAACTCTAAATATATATTTCAAGTTTAATGAAACTTAATCATTAAGATATATAAAATTAAGCAGGACAACATCAAGAGCATCTTCTTCCTTCATTGTGAGATAAGTTCATAAGGGTACCCTGTGGATGCTTTCAGGTTCACATTGAATCTAGTCATCTATGGATCTCAGGATTATTAAAGGAGGCAGAAAGCCAAGAGGGGAAAGGTAGTGGCACTGGCAAATACAGGAGGAGTTAATGGCAATTGCTCAAGTCGAAAATAATTTTGGAGAAGTTAATGATTTTGAATGCATTTGCTAGGTTCCATTAGGACCTAATGTCAATTCTACCTGTTAATATCACTCACAACATGCACTTTTTGCTGATAGTGTAGAGATGTTTTATTTTACATCTGAGTGATGAGAATTCTATGACTAGATAATTGTAAGCATTATTTTATTGGAAATTTAAGGAAAAGAAAAGTAACATTGGTTTTTTAAACAAATGCCTCCAGCTCACTGCCCTTCACTGATGTCAAAGGTCAGATTAACTAGCTACCATGAATTGCAGTAAAAAATTACACAACCTTATAGTTTGCATAAAGAATATTGATATAATGTCTTAAACTAATGTTTCTTTTCACCTCTGAAGAACCTATCATCCATCTTCTCCTTCAGAGTGATGACCTAAACCAAAATGTGATCCAAAGAAGGAAAAGGTTTAAAAATACCTGACTTTGTGTCCTTCACAAATTCAGTAGAGAAAGCAGAGGAAAATGCACCTAAAGATAAATGGTAGATCTTACCAGTACTAAACAAGAGGAGAGTCAATCATTTATCTAATGAAAATGTGTGAATTCCATAGTTTCAAGGTTTAATTTCATGTAATTACTTCAGAATTTTTCAAAGGGATATGTACCAAGTATTGACATTAGGAAATTCATGAGCAGATAGTAAGTTTTGTAAATGGCCTTTGACAACTCTTCACTTTTAATGGAAGAAATGTGTCAGAAATACAACAGGAAATCTCAAATCCTACCATTTTGATAAGTTAAACAATTTTGTTTCTAGTTTTTCTTCCAACTCCTGTATATTTGCATTCATTCTCATACACAACTGTAACATCATTCTTTATAAAAAATGTTTATAATTATTATATGCCCTTTAAAATTCAATTAAGGTGATGTAACATTATTTATATAAGCATTTCTCAACGTTTGGACATTCACTCTTAGAACTTTTTGAACAAGGTTGACTTTTTAGTTTTCTAAAATGCATTATCAAATAATATTATGTCTCAAAGAAAACCGGTAATAATTTAATATTTTCTCATGAAAATCACGATTAACAAGAAAAAAATCCATTAGCATGATGATTTACTTGAGTATGTGTAACTACAGACACTTCTTCATGATGTACTTTTGACCAAGTTTTAAATTATCTTCTCTATGAATTACACATGTTTTTCTGCAACAGCAAGATTGCCAACATTTAACTATGGCTAAACAAGCACAGTCTTTTATTTTATGTGAATCAGACTGTATTTCAAACACTGAAAGACATTTGTGCTTGAATAGGATGTGCAAAATCACATCAGTATTTATGTCTTCAGATGCAATATAAAGGTCATACTATATTATTTCATGAAGTTATTTTTCTCTGCCTAGATTTCTTTCATCTTCTCATTTAGTAAACATGTGCTGAGTTTCTAACACGTGTCAAGCGTTGAGCTAAACCCATCCTGTCTGCGTCACTGGATCATTGTCTTCTGTCTCCTTTGCTATATGTGTGGTTAAGCAGCTATGTTTCTTTATTTCTAACTTAGAATCACTCAGTCTCTGACTTTTAATATACCTTTCTACCCACCCATTTGTCTATATTCCTTCCTCTCTTCATTTATCAGCTATTCTGTTTTTAAATTCACCTGTTTTTAAATTCAAAGATGTGTTTGGTCTTAAGATTTATTGAACAATTTTGTAGTTTCCTTTCTGTAGATATCCTCCTCCTGTTTTTTTGTACATATGCCAATATACAGTATTAGGAAGAAAATAGATAATAGTAATTTTTACAAAAGTAATGATAAACCCAAAATTGATACTATTGTTTTCCAAGTAAACAAGCATAATTTGAAGCGCAAAACACTATTACAAAATTACTTGTATAGCTATTATATTTTATGTTGCTTATAATAAACCAAAATTTTAGATTTCAGTGATAATTACTGAAATTCAATGTTAATTTATTGATAATAAGTGACCTGTTATCACCATATTTTTCAAAATGAATCAAGCAGAGTTTTCTTTTGGAAACTCACCATTATCACTACACCCTGCATACATATGACACTGAACTTAAGCTAATTTAGAACATCACCACTGAGACTGGTCTTTGTGAGTTTCAAAATCCCAACCCTTGAAAATCTCAGGGCACAAATTTAGTGCCGTAAACATAGGTTGGGAAAAACAGAAAAAGCCCATGTCATCTCTCTCCTAGAAAAGATAATACTTCACAGGTTACTTTCACAGAAAGGAGGAAAAAGAGAGGAAGTGATGAAAGACAGGTTGTTAAGGGAAAAAAAAAAAAAAAAAAAAGCTCAATAGAAAGGGACACATGACCAGGAGAGAGAGCCTCACTTCCAACCAGTCCTACACCATCACTTGTCTTTGCCAGAGTCCAAGGAAAGCTAAACAGCATCCACAGCTCTAGGTACCTCTGAGAGTACTTTCTTTTTTTTTTTTTTTTTTTTTTTAATTTTTTTTTTTTAACGTTTATTTATTTTGGAGACAGAGAGAGACACAGCATGAACAGGGGAGGGGCAGAGAGAGAGAGGGAGACACAGAATCTGAAGCAGACTCCAGGCTCTGAGCTGTCAGCACAGAGCCCGACGTGGGGCTGGAACTCACGGACCCTGAGATCATGACCTGAGCCGAAGTCGGACGCTTAACCGACCCAGCCACCCAGGCGCCCTGAGAGTACTTTCTATCGCTAGGGATTCTAGAGCCATTCTGGTTTGTTCATGGGGCTTTATGATAAGGACTTTCCAGTTTGCTGACAGTGTCTGCTGTATACATCCCAAGACTTTTTCAGTCTCATTTGAATTATTCTGGACTACATGCCCTTTCAATGGCCCAGGACACTCATAATCCTTTTAGGTGGAGGGTGAGGCCCTAGACATTGAGGAGAGCAGCAGGCTGTGGGAAGGGGAAGTCTCCCTGAGCCTCACTGTCTGGGACAGAGTGAACCGCATTTCCCCTGACCCAGGTTAGAAATGTAACAAGGACACTGCTATATTAGGACAGAGATGTACATGGCATAAAAAGACAAAAAAGGAACAAAATGCTCTTTTAGGAGCCTTATATCCAGTCCTCTGCATTTTTCCTTTCTCTTACTGCTTTTTATTTTACACTTCTCCAGATGCTTAGCTAGCAGCACACTGGTAGTCAAAATTAATGTGTTTTTTCCCTGCCAGTGTTTTGAGATCTCAACACAAGGATGAACAATATGAAATATACCCCATATTATACCTTTATATTCCTCAGGGCTATATTTTTGTCATATATGTTAATCAAGTATGAGAATTTGAATTAAGTACAACACTAATTTTCAAGAGTGCTACTCATGACATTTTGTACTAATTAACATCTTTCACTGAAAGAGCTCAAGAACTCACTAAATAATTATTATCTCCCATTAAAATCTCTGACAAAAAGATGAAAATGATTTCAAGATCAGGTCATGCATTATAGTTTTATTTTGTTTGGGGACATGAAGAGCTTTACCTTATGATAATCTAACTCAGAACACCTGTTTACCACCAGGCAGCACCTGAGTGAAAACTACTCTGTAAGGAGTGGATACTTTTAAGATCTAAAACTTATATTGGTGAATAAAGGAATTCATATTTTCTATTACCATTGGGTAAATCTTAATGATTTCAGTCTGTATAGAAACAAACATGTACACAGAAACTGAAATGCTTTTTATTCTATATTTTTTCTGAATAATGCAACAAAAATGTAATTATAGAGATTAGATTATTTCTCTACCGAAATGCTCAAGCATTTCTCTCTTTCACACACACACACACACACACACACACACACACACAGAGTCATTCATCTGTTTAAAAAAGCCTAGCATATTACAAGCCAAGCATTAGAAGAGGCACTGGAGATACTAAGAACAAACCATACGAAATCCCTACTGCCACAGATCTTACATGTATTTTAAGTAAAAAACTGCTCATGAAGACGTGTGTATGACTATATTACAAACCAACATGTGGTGCCTGGGTGGCTCAGCCTGTTAAGTGTCCAACTTCGGCTCTGGTTGTGATCTTGATGCCCGTGGGTTCGAGCCCTGAAATGGGCTCTATGCTGGCAGCTCAGAGCCTGGAGCCTGCTTTGGATTGTGTATCTCCCCCTCTCTCTGCCCCTCCCCCATTCACTCACTCTCTCTTTCAAAAAGAAACTGAGTAAACATTAAAACAATTTATTACACAAACAACAAACTTTGAGTTTGTTGCATAAAGGAAAAAGGTTTTGTGTCAATCAAAAAATATAACAATATACTTGTGCTTGTATTTAATGGTATACATAATCATGGCCCTAAGGGGGTTTAAGAGTGCATAGGAAGCAGGTCACTCAAAAGGCAGAGTTGAATACTTACTTTGTAAAATAAAGTAATACCTGATTTTCTCTTCTCATTTTGATCATTTCATATTTAAACTTTAAATTTAACCTAAAACCATGTATTTACATACTCTTTAATCGTCACCATAACTCTTTCCCTCCCCTGTCCTGCTACACACACACATTAGGTCACAGACTCCTGATCTTATTTCTCATCAGCTATAGTTTTTGTTTTGTTTTGTTTTTGTTTAGTTTTCCTTTTGATTCACCCTCACCCAAACTCATTGCAGGGTTTTGCAAGAATCTACATTCTGAGTTCTGGTACCCTAGTTGCCAGCCTGTTTAAAGTCATGAGTCACTGGGCTATGGATGGCCTTCATGAGCTACCATTAGCACTCTGGGGAGAGAAGTGGCAAACCCTCTGGATTCCCAGCTTTGAGATATTATAGGCAGAGGATGGGAAAGATTAAAACAATAGGATGATAAAGAAAAAGGAAGAGAATGGGGACAATTCAATGGTCCTAAATGCCCATCTAACACATTTTCTCTAAGAACCCAAATGAATAAATTTATCTTCAGAGCTTTTTAGATAAATAATTTTGGACACTAACTGATGTGGCCTAAGCCTAAGGCTGCTTCCACACCTGTTTGACAAGCTCTGAAATTCCTTCTTTGTTGGGATCATAGGTCCCAAAACCCATGGGGCCAGGAAGGAAATCTAAGTTGAAGCACCAGGCTGGGATTAAGGCAAGAGCAAGTGGTGCTTATTGTGGGAAGTAGAGATTATATGAATCAGTAAAGGATGCAGCTGCTTCTCAGGTCTTTCTGATTGTTTCTTTTCAAATAATGGGGGTCCAGTGTCACCAAACCTTATTTTACAACAGGAGTGCTGGAAACAGACCTAGTCCAGTTTGCACATACACAACGCTCAGGTTTTTCTAGACAGCAGTGGCTGCCAAAGAAGTCAGAATGATGACGGTTAGCTTCTCACACACAAGGAAAGTAATTTTCTGACCACAATCTGCCACAGAGAGAATTTTTGTTTTACAGAAAAGCTGACTTGCAAGCAAGCAAAAAAAGAAAAAGTTAATATGACATGTTTTTTTATAGAGGTCTCACTCTAGCCTGTTAAGTGCTCCAGTCACAGCCTTGTGAAAGGTTTGCTCAAAGCAGAAACTTCAAGATTCCTGAGGCAGTATTAGGTGCCCTTTTGTTGGCATGCTACAATTTTGAAAACTCCTAAACAAATGGCTATACCAAGGGCAGATTAAGAAACCTGGGGTGCCACCCCCCAAGGGATGCAGGATAGAGATTTGGGTATGAATCACAGTCAACTTTGCAGAATTCAAAAATGTATGTGTGCAGCCAATGTGTATATTGTGCCAAATACCTTTAATTTCACTTCTGAAACCTAATTCCAACATCCATTCAAACTAAGTAAAAAGACCAAAATTTTACCGATAAAGATTCATTTTTGAAAAAAAGCCAAAGGAGGCTTAGAACAGCTGTCTCAGATGTGTGGCCCTGACTGCAAATTACTAGCTTTGGCTGACTGCAATGAGAATTAAAATTAAACTAATATGCAGAGCCACGGTTGTGCATTAATTACCCTGAAAGTATTTTATATTACAGACATGTTACCAAGAAGATTCATATATTTTGTGTAAAATATCTTCATTTTAAAGTCAAATTATTTCTTCAAATATTGTTACCAAATAAAACATACATTCATTTGGCAAGCTGCTGTTCCGTGGCCTTCGCTTTAATAAAAGTTTGAATATTTTTTGTTAATAGAGTTAAATACCTCGAAATGCTAATGAGGATATTTAATAAAGTAGAATGAGTGAGTTTCAGCATGAATGTAAAGGACTACCAGCCTTTTTCTACATGAGAAATATATATGGCAAGAGTGAGAGGGGAATGGAGAGAAGGATATTCTAATACAAAAAAAAAAAAAAACAGAAAAGGAAAGGAAAGGAAAGAGAGAAGAGAAGAGAAGAGAAGAGAAGAGAAAAGAAAAGAAAAGAAAAGAAAAGAAAAGAAAAGAAAAGAAAGGAAAAAAGAAAAGAAAAGAAAAGAAAAGAAAAGAAAAGAAAAGAAAAGAAAGAAAAGGAGAGCAGAGAGGAAACAAAGACCACAATAACTAATTGGCTGCTTCCCCAATTCTGCAGCCAGTTACCCCACACATCCTCCTGGGTTCAGGGCAGGGAGCAACAGCTGGGCCACAGAAGGGTCTTCTTTGGATAAATGTATATCTTAGCCTCGTATCAAGGACAGATCTCACTGTGTATCACTTCCTGGAATATTTTGTGTCTTTATTCTTGGTACAAAAATATTTTACTCTATTCTCCAACATCTAATTGCAGTGTGGTTTTTATCAGCCTTTTAAAAGGAGTAAGAATTACTGAATCATGATCTTTGGAAGTTGGGTCTAAGCAGACTATTTTTAAAGGCTCCACATTTTTGGAAACCAATTTGACAATAAATTATATTTTTAAAAAATGTAAAAAACAATAAAGGCTCCACAGATAATTATGATCACACTAAAGTTTGAAAATTACTTCTTCATTTATTAATTAAACAATCACATAAGCTTAGGCAGCTTAAAGCACTGTCCCACCACGTAGGACTCATTAAGAGAGAAAAATAGACAAGACTGGAAAAAACAAGAGAGGTGGTTTGTGATATATATGGTCTTCTTCATAGAGTGCAAATCCCCAACCCCTACCACTCACATGCCATTCTTAGAACCCACTTCCTTTGTTTGACTGTTTCTTCACCTTTTATTTCTCCCCTCTTAACCATTTCTTCTGTCCTCTCTACCTCAGCCTTATTTTCTCAAGACCTTGCTTACTCTAATTAACTTACTGTATTTTACCACTTCAATCATTTATCAACTTAACACTTCTCTAGCAACTTTTTAAATATAAATATCTCATTTTGGTATACTCAGGCTTGATTGTGGTGGTGGCTACACAACTCTATATGTCTGTCCAAACTCATAGAACTATACAATACATTAAAAAAGTGAATTTTACTCCCTCTCTCTGCCCCTCCCCCGCTTGCATGCTCTCTCTCGCTCTCAAAAATAAACATTAAAAAAAATTTTTAAAAAGGTGAATTTTACCATATGTAAATTGTATGTAAATAAACCTGACTTCAAAAATAATTTTTATTTTTAATTTTTTTAATGTTTATTTTGACAGAGAGAGATAGAGCATGAGTGGGGGAAGGGCAGAGAGAGGGAGACACAGAATCTGAGGCAGGCTCCAGGCTCTGAGCTATTAGCACAGAGCCTGATGTAGGGTTCAAACTCATGGACCACGAGATCATGACCTGAGCCAAAGTCAGAGGCCCAACTGACTGAGCCACCCAGGTGCCCCAATAAATTTTATTTTTAAAAATCCTGTGTTCAGTTCCATTTGCTTCTGAGTCTACAAATGGGGAGAAGAGAAGCAGAAAAGAGTGGATATAAATTTTGCAAGGCTTATTAAACCAGCATATTTGTGCTTTAATACACCTTTACCAAGTTGAATAGTTAAAAAAAAAAATCCAGGCATGTAGCTTCTATTACACACTGAAATTTAGTCTACGGACACAACCAGTAAATTGTGGCCAAAGGGGTACAAATTAGGGAAGAAGTGGTAAAGATATCTTTCTACTATTTTATAATTTGAGGTTCAAGTTTCTCCTGGACTGAAAGGTAAGTACACTATTTTTCTCACTGCCAACTTTAAGAGGAAAAAAATGTCTCCTTTTACATAAAGAAGAATTGGACTCTTTCTTTGATAGTAGGCAGTCTTCCCATAGGATCTCATCAGTAGAGCTATTAGATGGTCAAAGGATAATATAATTTAGTAAAATTTTATAAATGTGTTTCCTCCTAAGAAATGTTTCATTAGATGCTTTAATCACTAGAATTATAATGAGAGCCCTGGAACTGTAACAGAAATGATTCATCAGGTTTATGCAGCTCTTACAGAAGTCCAATCCCATAAATTGTCTTTAGTGTTCTATCTTGGCTGAGTTTTAATTACAATAGGCCAATTAATTTGGTCAAGACTTCTATGTCCATGCAGATATACAGCTAATGTACCTTCTAGAAATATTGTTTTAAATCTCATTTGTTTTTATATATTCTTCTGATTAATTGCTAATGAGATTTCTTAATATTGGAATTATTTGTATTAGGTATTTGGGAGATTTGTTTTAACGTACAGTAATAAAACACTGCCACTTGCCATTTTATTTCCCTCAGTGTAAGTCAATATTTTAAATCCATATTGTGTGTTTATTTTCCTTATGCCCACATCTAATAGCATGCCCTTTATTTCCAGGTTCCATGGTCAACTGCCTCCATTTTCCAATAACATAGCATTCATAAGAGAGAATGAGTCTCCACTGACTATCAGTAAAGTTTGATTTCCTGTTTGATTTTTGTTCGTAATTGATAATTTCACTAGTCTATGTTTCATAGTTAAATTTCAGATGGTTTGGGCTAACAAAAACACAAGGAAATGTCACTAGCTGACCAAATGGTGGTTTTACAAATTGAAAAATTGGGTAGTTTCCAGTATAACTAGTGATTTCCAAATCCTCAGAAGATCCTTCTTCCCCCAACTTGTTTCCTATTTATTAGATTCCTTTCCTAATTCACCTGACTTCATGAAATTCCAAGTCTACTATCTTTCATCTCTTCCAGACTTCCTGCATTTCACGTTTCAAGATCTTCAAAACACTCTTAATGTCAACATTTCAGATATTTATTCAAAAACCTTCTAAAATACAAATATCCTCGGGGGAAATATCAGCCATTGACACCTCAATGAATTTAATTTCAATAGAAGGCAGAGTAGAATGAGAAAGAAATAAAACATTATTTTGCAGTTCAGAAAGAATTGATTTTTATCAGGATTTCAAGGCTCAGGACAACCAGAGGTTCATATAACTCTTACTCATTTATAACATTAAGATTCCCATCTCTTTACTGAAACCAAGTTTTTCTAAGTAGAAAACAGATGAAACCTGTATACTCAATGGAGAAAGGACTGCTGGTAAGAAGCCTGGGATGACAAAATTGGGAAAGTTAAAGATTCAGAAAGTTTTTAAGTGATGTAGTAATATGTGGCATAAAGACCCAGAAACCAAACAAGTTAAAGTTACTAAGACTGAATCCAATGGGATTCCTTTTCAGATAATTCAGGTATACTGTGGTAAAACATTTTCAAAATTATCCATAAAATTTTATGAATTTTGTTTTGAAATATCACTTAAATATTTTTTTCTTATTTTCTTTAGATTAGAAAAGAATTTTGTTGCCTTTTCACCAGAAATGAGCTCTTTCAAAGTGAGCTCCTTTAAAGGCAATTCAGAACTACCTATGATCTGAATAATCTATTTTTATCAGAAAAAAAAAATATATGAGTAAGTTACCAGATGATGGGTTTTTAGTTCTCCATTAACAGCCATTTGCTAAGATTTCATGTTACTACTTTAGTGTCTATTTTTAGGATGTTGTTTAATGAATCACATTAAGTGGCAGCTCAATTTCACAATCTAGCTCATGTGATCACAGCTATGCAGGAAATGACTATCTGATCCACAGAATGATCCTTTGCCACAACTGCCATTTTAATCACATTATATATAAACAGCTTCAACTAGAAATCTCTCAGGCAGAATCTTTATAATACTTAATAGTGAGTTTCTACCTGCTCTTGTTACTAAATCAGCTAAATATCAGTCCCCAAACTAAAAATCTGGAAATTCTATTTTATTTATCTCTATTCTTAATCTTTTACATTCTAACAATTGCCAAGTTAATATAATCCCATCATTTTCTTCTCATATTTTATCACTACTATGTTTAAGAATGACTATAGTCTTCCCAGTATCAACTAAAAAGAGTATTTTATGTACATATTTCTACAAATTATATATATATAAATTATATATACATATATATACACATGTATATATACATATATAGATATATATACACATATGTATATATATACAAATTATATATATATATATATATATATATATATATATATATATATGAATTAATTAATTAAGCCAGCACTCCAGACATACTAGAAGACTTCCTTTACTCCTGTTTTTCCTTGGGTATGAAAATCCATTTCATCCTGTCTGTCTATTGAAGGCTCAAGACTCAAGATTTTTCTTTAAACATTTCCATTTAAAAACAGATTTCATATGCTTATTTGAGCACATGAAGCTGAGTGCTAAATGCTAGGTGCTCACATGCTCCTTTCTTTAGGATGTCTTCCCCACACTGTCCCATCAGAGATAAGAGCTACCTTCTTAGTGACCAAACCACACATTGTGTGCAACTCCTTTCCACCTCTCATTTCACCTTGACTAACAAAAGTTACCTGTTAAAGTGTTTATCTCCTTCACTGCATTGTAAGATCTTATAGCATATGCTTAAGACTTACTATGATACTTTATGTAAGAAAATAAAATAATGAGGTTGTTGAATGAGGAAATGCATAAATAAATATTGATTACAATGCAGATGAATAGACATCTTGTTCCAGAATATGGATTAGATGCCCAAGATACCAAGTTCTCCCACCTCCCAACAAAGCACTGAATGGTTGTAAATTTATTTAATTAAATATAAATCCATTAAAGTTCTGAACATAGAAGGAGGGAAAATATTGAACTAAAATTAACATACATTTTTTTGAATAATGAAGGAAATACACGCATAGAAGAAAAATGCAGCAAAGGAAGGAGGTTTTGTTTTTGTGTTTTGTTCTGTTTTTTGTTTTCCATGAAGAAATGTTCTGGAATCGATAAAATAAGTTAGATTAGGATGAGGAACAAAAAGACAATTGATCAAAAGCTCCAATTGCATAGGCCACACAAATCAGTATCCCCAATAAGCATAGTGGCTGTTTGTTCCTAGACTGCAGGCTAAGGAGATTGAGTAATTATTCTACGGGAAGCTTGAGAGTCCTCACACTGTAGGGTTGGGTATATTTCAGTTATTTATTGCTACATGACCAATATCTCCAAAAAGGTTTTTAGACATCAACTGTTTTATTTGCTCTTGAATATATGGGTCAGGAAAGTTATTTATTGCTACATGACCAATATCTCCAAAAAGGTTTTTAGACATCAACTGTTTTATTTGCTCTTGAATATATGGGTCAGGAAAGTTCTGCTGCTGCAGAAGGGTTATTGTGTCAGCTGCAGTCAGCTGGTGGCTGGGTTGGGCTCAAAAGGTCCAAAAAGGTTCACTCATATTGCTGAAGTCCCAGGGCTCCTCACAGCTAGTCTTAGTTTGGGTTTTGGCATGGCATGGCAGTCTCAGGAAATTGAGTCTTCTTATGGCACCAGTGACTTCCAAGTGGTGCAGAGAGAAACTACAGACTTTTTAAGGCTAAGACTGGGAAATTTTATAAAGTCATTTCTGCTATATTCTGCTGGTCAAGCAGGCACCAGCAACAGCCCAGATTCCAGGAGAGAAGAAACAGAGTCCATAATTAATGAGGTAAAAGAAAAGTCATGTTGCAAACTAGCATGTGGGATAAGAAGCACTTTCACCAATTTTGAAAACATATTTTACCCTCTCTCCACAACAATTCCTTCCTTCAGGCAAAATCCACTCACATATCTTCCCAAAATTTGATTCTATTACAGCATCAGTCCCAGGCTTGAGGACCAACATTTCTTTCTCTAAATTGTGTCCAGATAACAATAAGATTCTCCAAGTAAGTTCTTTGGGTACAACATCTTAGCTCCAGAGATGTAGAAGTGAAAAACAAAAAAGGTGTGTCCCACTACCTTTACCCAACATATAATGGGGAAACAGAGATGGAATTAACTTCTCATTCAAAAAGGGGGGAGAAGGGATAGGAAGCATACAACAGTAATTACTCCATAGCAATTTTGAAATTCACTGAGTAGATGTCACCAATTACTGCTGCCCTGGATACAAGGACTGTGTATTGATTCCAATTCATCCATGCTCTCAGGGAGTGGTTCTCCTCAGAGCTTGGCTCTACCCCCTGCTTTACATTCCTTAAAACAGTGCCCATGTTTTGAGTTCAGTATTTTCTTTTCTTGCTTCCTGTCTAGAAAAGTTTAGGGATCCAGAGACCTATTTTCATTTTGTACTCTCTTATCCCTTTCCATCCAAACTGGTATAATTCCTATAAAAGAAATGTACTTTCTCCATATATCAAATTATAATGCAACCCAAAAGATAATAATACATCCACAAATGTTTTCAAGACATGCTCTCCTCTGCTGAATCCCATGAACAGGATATCATGGGACAAACCACTTAAGATTCTTAGAAGCCATTTGGTCAAGCTGAGAGATCCATGCACTACCATTTCGAGTTTTCTGATGTCTTGACATAGTGTCTTCCAGAAAAACCCTTGACTTGATATTGATCTCAAGGCCACATTTTATTGGAAGCACTTGGATTTCATCTTAGCTCTGTCTCCATTTCCTACTTGAGGATATTGTACCAGCTGGAGAAGCTGGGAACTACAACTACTTTTATTTTCTAACGTGGCAAGTCCTGGGTTAGAAATAATTCCTTTAAATTCTGATTGAAAATTAAATAGCTTTTTTGTTGATCTCTCTCACCTTACTTTAAAATAGACACTTAAAGTAAGTTAGAATTTCCAGTATTCTTTCTGGAAAACCACATAACCAGATCTACCAGATTACATCCATTCCTGTCTTACAAGATACCATAGATGCAATATTGTTAAACATTCCACCAACAAATCAAAATGGTTGAATTTTCTCCAGTCTCCAATAACAATTTCCTCATTGCCTTTCTGTTCTCCACAGTAGGTTCCTTTGCTCCTTGCAGGCCCTTACTGGTATTTGGTCAATAAGCCAATGACACAGAATTATAGTTTTTGTTAGTGCACAAGATTCTGACTTTTGTTTCAGTTGATTGCCTATATGTGACTCAAATCCCCAGCTACTATTCTATGAGACCACCATGAGACAAAGTCTATGTCTTATGTAGGCTGTCCATAGCTGTTAACTGAGTGTAGCAGGGATGCCAAGACAGGTCTATGTGTACAATAATAAATGCACCCAAAATTTAGTGGTTTAAAGTCAATGCTATTTATTGTTTCATGATTCTTTGGATGAGGATTTTGAGCAGAGCTTGGCCAGGCAGTACTTCTGTTCTATGCAGTGTTGGCTGGGGTCAGTCTTTCAGCTGTATTCTCTGGTATCTGAGTTGGGCAAGAAAATCCAGAAAGGCTTTGTTCATGTGTTTTGTACTACCATGCTTTTCCATGTGGACTCTTTTTTTTTTTTTATTTATGTTGCAAAAGTGGGTTTCTTCATGGTCATCTGAGCATATTCAGATTTCTTATGTGGCATCTCATTTTCAAAAGACAATGTTACAAGAAGTGAAGGAACACATTACAAACCTAAGGCTCAGTTGCAGAAGTTATACAGTCACTTCTGCTGCATTCTATTAACCAAAACAGCTTATGAGCCTGGGAAGACTGCCGCAAAAGAGAAATTCCACATTTGATGGGAGCATATGTAGCTATCATGAAAATATAACACTTAGATCTTCTGCTACAGGGAAAGTCATTGACATGCCCAGCTGTTGTACAATGAATCCCCCACTATACGCATGCAAAAGCCACAATTCCCAAGGGCTGCTCCCGGCCAATGACTGAGAGTGGTAGGGCCATTGAGGCAAATCCACCTTTCAATATGTGGGAATTCTTTGACAGTGTACTTTGGCCTGAGAGCTCCCCTAGAGCCTGACATAACAGTTGCCCTCCTAGGTCAAGTTCCATCCTCCAGTTCCAGAATCGTTAATATTTTTTTCTGGTTCTCAGTAATACATTGGTTAGTTAGTATACATTCTTAATATTGGAAGGGCAACAATATAAGCTATTTATTTATTTGGCTATAAAATAATTTAACTAGAAAAATGGAAAATTCTAAGTCAAAAACAGCGCAGTGCCCAACGGTATTAGGGCAGTTTCAAGTCCTATTACATGAAAGCCTTCTCTAAGGGTGCATTGTAAAATGATGGATGTAACATGAGGAGATTGGAGCATGACCAGCTGTGCAGCTGGAAGGTGTGTGGATTTTGTCACCTTCTCCAAGCTAAAAAAGGAACTCATAATAGGCTACTGGAACAGGCAGAGTGAGAAAGAAATAGCCTGTTGTCTTTAGGGAAATGCACAAATTACTTTAATGACTAAAGTTGAAAATAATGACCATCAAGGATAAATGAAGAAAGATCAGGTGGACTTGGCACAAGTTTGGGAATGTTCCTTCTTTCCATCTGAGGTTCTTTCTTTCCCACACTCCAGCAACAATGGTCACTTTCTTGGCTGTTAGTGTCCTTGCCTGTCCATATGGGGGTAGGGCCAGATGATCTCCCAGGTTCTGCCTGCTTCTACAGTTTAAGAACATTACTACAACTCCAGTTGGACTGGATCATTTCTCTTTTTTCTTTCACGTAGATGCCATTCAAGTGTAACCTATTCAATCAATAGATATGAAGTCAGAAGAGCAGCTCTAGCAATTACACTGCACTAGCTATATTGTCTACAGCCTCCATTCAAATTCCAATGTTTACAAACAGACAGTATTCTTTCTTTTTGCATTTAAATCTAAGAGGAAAACAGATGGACTAGGAGAGAGCATCTCAGTAACTGTAAAAATTATTTTATTTCCCTAATTACCATATATACATAAACATGCAAACATCTCAATATAAAACAATTTATGGGTAAATGTGTTATGTGTAAGTTCCAAATATTTTTCTTTAAGTGGAATGTTTTAATATTGATAAATCTTATTGTTTTTTAATTACTCATTTGTAATTTTGGATGGAAAATGATTTGGAAAACATCCAAGATCTTCATGGATATAAATACCAGAGTTCTGTCTACAGGGATGATTTCATTTAGAGAGAGAGAGACAGGGAGAGGAAGGGAAGAGAAGAAAAGATTTGGCAATACCTATAGCAGGGCTGCCATTATCTTTATTCCACATGATTTTAAAAAGCACTAAGATTTGTTGTTATTACTGTTATTCAATACAATTTCTTTGCAATTACTAATCTTCTAGTTTTACCTTGAAAGAGTGTGTACATGAAAGAAACAAGGGTGGTATTGGTGGAAATAACTCAAAAACAGACATTTGTTTAGATTATCTACATTTGAAAGAAAAGAAATTGAAATATTTAGAAAATTGGTTTCTGCACCTTAGGCAATGTACAAAAGAACACATGTGAAAAATAGGGCTGTGATTCCAAGTTGTGGTTTAGCATCCAGGATTTCATAGGATTATTAAGTGTACCACAGTATCTATTAAGTACTGACCTCTGCCACAGAAACTTGGCACGGACCCTTCTCCTCAGGAAACAGATACAGCCAGAGAACTTCTGGTTTCTGTTAGATTTATGCAGAATATTAACCTGATCAAGCCATGTTTATGGTAGCTATCCAAATATAGACTGTGGAAAAACATGACAAATTATCCTTAAAAGGGAAATGTTGAGTGATATTAAGTGGTCTGAAATTTTAATTTCAGTAAAACCATTTTTAATGAATTTCCTGGTGATTAAGCATTTTTTTTACTTAGTTTACCCTATTATTTTAAGAAAACCCAGAAAATCCCATAATAATAAAGAAAATACCAAACATATCATAAAGAAAGACATGTGCTCTGGATGAGATTTTATATATGGCGTCATTTTCCTGCTTTAAATCCTCCAGTAGTTAACTTGGCATTTATCTAGTACTTACCATGCCAGGCACTGGTTTTAAGGGAGATATATATGAAATCATTCTATTCTCACAAATACCATATGAGGTACATTTTTTTAATATAAGGATATTGAGGCACAGAGAGGTAAATACCTTGTCACTAGTCATATATTCTCCCAAAGACTTAAATAGGGATGTTTGGCTTAACACACTAGACCTGCCGTGATATGGTCCTTGGTTTCCTTGGGAGCCAGATTCCTTTTCTCCTCAACTTTTGCATATCACCTATGCTAACGTAGTTTGACTCCTTAAACAAGGAATTCCCTTTTAAGTTCATCACTGTTTTCTTCTCCTACTTGGTCTTAATTAGCCTTGAAAATAGAACGGTAACCTCCTGATGGAAGTTCCATTTATTGACTCTTCTTTGTCTTGGCTCCTCTTCCTAGGTCCTCCCATAAAAACCCTATGGTTATTTCTGTCACTGAATCCATCAACTGAAGTATAGATTGTCTATTTACTTATCTCTTTTGAGGAAAAAAAAAGTGCCATTTCTCTATACCAGCTCCCATAATTCCTCAATTGCACTGTACTACTGATTATTAAATTCACCTTAAACCTAACTCCAGCTTTAAGGATAAAAAAGAAACAAGAACCATTATGTAACATGTGCATGTCAATTGTAATCTGAGGGCCTTCTGAAACAAAAATGTGTATTCAACATATCTATCCCTCAAAAGAGGGGACATATTACAGTGCAACTATATAGTACCTGTTTAATAATGTTTCTGAAATGACTAAATGAAAATGGGGTAAAATAAACCATTTCTGCCTTCACCCTGTAATGATTATAAGAATTTTGGTTGTAATATTTTTAGTTATAATAATATTGAATAATTCTTTATGTAAAATAATACCTGATGAAGTTGTTCATATTGTAGGAAAAGATTTATATATAGAGGTTTTCAATTAATAGACCAGTAATAATTATGTTGTTTCCTCCTTATCACCCTGAAATATAACAGAATGAGATGAATGGTCTAAAATTTAGAAAGAAATGAAGAAAATATTTTGAAAGCAGATGTAGAAGAAAAGAACACTGTAATTTTTTTGACAGATAAATAATTTCGTCAAACCCTCAGTGGAAAAAGCTTTAATTGGTACTTCCAAGCACCTAGACTTCAGAAGAAAGACTAGAGTAAGGAAGAAAAATAAAAAAACTAAGAAGATCTCAGAAAGTCAAGTTTATCTTAGTGATTGATAGGTATCATTTATTATGAAGTCTACATGTGACTTAGGGAAATGTAAAGCAAGTTGGTTCCTGACTGTACCAATAAACTTACTTATGGAATTAGGCATGTTTAAATGTTTCAGTATCTAAGGTCAGTGTGTGTCAACTTCTTAGAAGAAAGAATAGCTTGCACCAAAGACCTCCATATACTAGGGAATATGCTCCAAAAAAGGAGGCATACCAGGGAAAGAGAATATTCAATAGTTGTCCATAATAATAAATCCTTACCAATATGGTACATCAATTAGGTTGGCTTAACTGAGTCATTTTCCTCTAACTCCTGAAAATGTGGAGATATTGGCAGTAATTAGGATGATTCATAGCTACAATAACACATTTTACAAATATCTTCAGGAGCTTGAGGCACATTTCATAAGATAACAGCTATTACTGTGCTAACCAAGAGTCTTTCTTAACAGAGCAGACAGACTGCAAAAGGAAGCTAAACTATCCAACACCCTCCTGGGTCAATATATAATTGTTTGTAAGTACCACTTTTGGTGTTTTATTATTCATGGCCCTAATTTCAACATTAGTCTTTTACTTTTTCATCTCAAATCAAGAAATCTTTCATTGTCTTTTATTCTTTTCTAAACTATCCCCTTAAAATGTCTTTCCCACTGTTTTAAAATTATGACTTTTTATATATTTATTGAGTTTATATACCTTAAATGTCTGAAAATATTTGTCTGCACCTCATCTAAGAATTTCCCACATAAATGTGAACACATTTCAATTTTAAATCATTATCTAGAACCAATGACATTATTGCAATCATCTTAGATGAGAGGGACAAAACCTCTGCTCAGTGCGTGAAATATATAGTTATATTTTGTTCAAACTATTTAAATGATTGTGTGTTTTAAAACATGTGAAGTCAGAGAAAATGAATGAGCTGACTTTTTTCCTATTTTTCTTAATCTAGGTAATTTTCATGTAAGAATAAAACTTAAAACTAAAACCAATCAGATTAAATGGGCATTTCTATATATATTTTTTAAATTTTCATAGCTTTTCTTCTATTAAAAAATATATAGTAGAAGAATAACATATATTACTAAAGGAATCAAACTTATGAATGCAAGAACCTACTCAGGTTGTGAAATGGATGGAATAGAACCAAAGACAGCTGAGTAATAGTATTAATTCCTAATTATGACGTATCGGCATTTATTCTATTTGCTCTTCCAGATCTATTAAGCACTGTCCCCTGGAGGGTAATCTATGTAGGTTAAGTCAATGGGTTCCTTTACCCTCTGGCTTTCAGTTGGGTTAGACCAATGACAGACAGTAGCAGGAGAACAAAGGTAAAGAGACTATATAGTGGTCTGAATAATGGCACCTTAAAGACATCCATGCCCTAATCCTCAGAACCTGTAAATATGTTATTTTATATGGAAAAAAAGAAATTTGCAGGTACACTAAGAATTTCTGAGATGGGGATATTATTCTGAATTATCCCAGGGGGCCCAATATAATCACAAGATTCTTTAAAGAGGGAGGCAGGAGGATACAAGTCAGGGTGAGCAAGATAAAGCAGGTGATCATGGGGGGTGGAAAGCTGTACAAGTGCAATGTGAGGACAAAAACAGAAGTCTGAGAGTTAGAAAGAGATTTGAAGATGTCACTCTACTGGCTTTCAAGATATAAGGAGCCGTGAGCTGAGGAATGTAGGCGTCTGCTAGAAACCGGGAGAAGCAAGTGAACTGACTGACCCCTGAAGTCTCCAGAAGGAGTACAGCTTTGCTAACACCTCAATTTTTTTTTAAATTTTTTGAAACATATTCATTTTTGAGACACAGAGCGTGAGTAGGGGAGGGGCAGAGAGAGACAGAGACATAGAATCTGAAGCAGGTTCCAAGCTTTAAGCCGTGAGCACAGAACCTGACAGGGGTCTCGAACCTAGAGACCCCAACATCATGAGCTGAGTTGAAGTCGGCTGCTTAACCTACTGAGCCACCCAGGTGCCCCAACTAACACCTCAATTTTAACCTGTGAGATCCATGTAGTATTTCTGACTTACAAAACTATAACATAATACATTTGTGCTATTAGTCTCTATGATTATGAATATTTGCTACACCAACAATAAGAAATGAATACATACAGCAAGCACAGAGTATTCCTTTCCTCAGCTACCTCCTTTCAAGTTTGTCATTAGCTGAAGGAGTTCCTCTATGCAAAGCCACATCTCCTGTCAGATGGCTTTCTCCATGCAGCTAGTTTTTCTGGGATCAGGATTCACTCTATCCCTTTTACTTCAGGCCTTAGGACCATCTTTGTTGGGTTTCTTTAAATGCTGCCCAAACCTAAGAAAGTAAATTTTCTAATCACCCAATTGGACAGCATAACATATTTCCTGTAAAGATCCTAAAATCCTGCAGTATGCAACTGGGTCTTGAACAGGGGCTTACCCAAATTTGGTCCCATCAAGCATTATTATGTGTACTTTATTTATGTGTTGATTACCATTTTATTCATGTGGTACCTACCATATTCACCTATTTAAAAGCATTCCTTCAACATACTTGCAATGACTGTCAACTGTGTCAGTCCCTGTGACAGTTATTGCGCATGTACTGTTGAGCCAGAGCAGGCAAAGAATTGCCTTAATACAGCTTTTAATTTTATGAGGGAAGACAGACATTAATGAATGGATTACAAAATAGATGCACTAATATAACAATGGTGAGTACAATGAAACAGGAATGCTATAATAACTTAATGCTATATAATAATTCCATTATATATAATAATGCTATAATAATAACTTCAGGAGAGAAAAGGTTTCCTAGCCAAGGAGGCCAGGGAAGACTTCTCTGAGTAAGTGGCATGTAAGAACTCAAGGATAAAGAGAAGGAGGATGAAAAGAACAAGTCTGGCAAGAAGAAAGCATGAACCAGATCCATGTAATAGGAATAAACATGGTGGGTATGAGGATATAAAAAAGAAGGAAAAAAAAGATAGCAGTTGTTGGTACAGAGAGTGAAGCAGAACAGAGAAGAGGCTGGAAAGTGAAGACAGGTGAGACATCAGGGGTTACATTAATGTGTTTTATGATTTTCTTACAGCAAAGGGGATACTGATTACATGTACATGTTTGGGGGTGGGACAGATAGCAGTCTGATGTATTCAATATGATCTGATTAATGTTTTAAAAGCATCATTCTGTGAAGTAGAAATCTACTAAGATCAAATCTCTTCAGGAAAAGGGAAAATATGTTGACAGAAGAAGGAAAGTCAGGGGAGTGCAATGTCATGGACTCCAGGGAGAGGCTATAGATCCATCTGTCTTACTAGAATAATGGCTCACTGAAGATAACTTAATGCTATTCATTTTCTTATCCTTACCGAACTACTAACCTATGGCATATGGGTATGAACATAAAAAATATTTAAAAATTATTTCTAACACACACGTCCACTTACTCTAACAGACTGGTATACCCATAGGAACGCTTTTGTCCTGGAAATACTAACCAGGCACAAACAAGTAGGCTTTCTCATACTTGCTTTTTGTAGGTGTTTTACTTATAGAATGAAATACAAAATGTAAGAATAGGAAAACTGAAGGAAAAGAAAAAGTTGTAGGAATGACACTACCCAATGTCAAGACTTACTGTAGAGCTACTGTAATTAAATCAGTGTAGTATTTGTGAAAGAACATAGAAACAGATCAACAGAACAGAATAGAGAACAAAGCAGTAGACGCACATAAACATACTCAATTGATCTTTAAAGAAGGAGCAAAGGCAATACAATGGAACAGAGGTAGTGTTTTCAAACAAACGGTGCTGGAACAACTGGACATCCACATGCAAATAAATGAATCTAGACACAGACCTTACATGCTTCACAGAAAGTGATTCAAAATGGGTGGCATACCTAGGGGCGCCTGGGTGGCGCAGTCAGTTAAGCGTCAGACTTCAGCCAGGTCACGATCTCACCGTCCGTGAGTTCGAGCCCCGCGTCAGGCTCTGGGCTGATGGCTCGGAGCCTGGAGCCTGTTTCCGATTCTGTGTCTCCCTCTGTCTCTGCCCCTCCCCCGTTCATGCTCTGTCTCTCTCTGTCCCCCCAAAAAAAAACAAAAAAACAAAAAAAACGTTGAAAAAAAAAAATTTAAAAAAAAAAAATGGGTGGCATACCTAAATGTAAAATACAAAACCAGAAAACTCCTAACAGATGCCATAGCAAAGAACTTAGAAGGCCTTCACTACGGGCATGACTTTTTAGATGCAACATCAAAAAGTACAATCCATGAAAGAAATAATCATTAAGCTGGGATTCATTAAACTTAAAAACAATGACAAGACAACTCTCAGACTAGGAGAAAATATTTGCAAAAGACAAATATGATAAATAACTTTTATCTAAAAACATACAAAGAACTCTTAAAACGCAACAATAAGAAAACAATCCAATTTAAAAAAGGGGAAGGGGAAAAGGCCTTAACAGACACCTCACCACAGAAGGTAAAAAGATGGCAAATAAGCATATGAAAAGATGCCCTTTATCATATGTCATAAGAGAAATGCAAATTAAAACAGTCATGAGATACCACTACATACCTATTAGAATGGCCAAAATCCAGAACATTGAAAACACAATATGCTGGTGAAGGTGTGAAACAATAGGAAGTCTTATACATTGCTTGTGGGAATGCAAAATGGTAAATTTACTTTGGAAGACAAAACTAAACCTATTCTTACCATGTCATCCAGCAATTGTGCTCCTTGATATTTACAAAAAGAGGTGAAACCTATTGACACACAGAAATCTAAATATGGATGTTTATAGCAGCTTTAGTCATAACTGCCAAAATGTGGAAACAACAAAAATATTCCTCAAATGGTGAATGGATACACTATCTTTGGTGTATCCAGACAATGGGATATTACTCAGCATTAACAAGAAATAAGCTATCGAACCATGGAAAGACATTAAAGAAACTTAGGTAAAAAGGAAGTGAATGAAGATAATTTGAAATACACATACTATGTGATCTCAACTATGTGACATTCCAAAAAAGGCTAACCTATGGAGATAGCAAAAAGATCAGTGGTTGTCAGGGTTAGAAAGAGTGGTAAAGGAATGAGTAGGCAGAGCATAGGATTTTTAGAATAGTAAAAATACTCTGAAAGATACCGTAATGATGAATACATATCATTATACATTTGTCCAGTCTCAAACGTGAAAATTAAGAGTGAACCCTAAAGTAAACCATGAACTTTTATGCCTCAGTGTACGCTCATCAAATGCAAAAAATGTACCAGTCTGGGGTGATGTTGATAATGGAGGAGTCAATGCATGTGTGGGGGCAGGGGGTATATAGGAATGCTCTGTACCTTCCTCACAATTTTGCTGTGACCTTAAAGCTTCTCTAAAATATTAGAGTCTTAAAAAAATATACTATCCTTCCCCCTGTTAAGGAAATAATGTTAAGACCTAACTGGGAGTTGTTTTGAGGGATATACGTAAGGTATTTACCTCAGTGTTGGATACATATTAAGGGCTTAGCATGTCAAGGCCTAACTATTATTATTTGTGTTTATTTCATGCTCATTTTCAAATCATAGAAAAAGCACAAATAAACATTTCTCCTACATGTATCACAAACCCAGGTAAAGGGTGCTCAAACAATGAAAAATATTTTTGTGAAAAATGTAGTGTATTTAAGCAACATGAAATATGTCCAAAAATGTACATCCAACTAGCTATAACACTATTTTTGTTTTAAATAATTTGATACCTTCTGAGCTAGCAAGACAGAGGCACTTTTAATATGGGTAAAGAGATTTTCCCAATCATTATAACCTAATTTAAAACAAGCTGGGTTGCAGTAAGGATAGATTGTATCTATGGTTGTTAAGTGTACATTTTTTGAATTACTCTAAAATGCAATTAGAGAAAGGCCTTTACTACAATTGTAATGTTATAGCTATATCTTTGAATATTCCAAATAAATCACATTATTTATTAATAAATATTAATTATTATTTATTTCCCCTAGCTATTTTCATGAGTTATTTTTTTTAAAATTATGTTTATTTACTTTTGAGAGAGAGACAGACAGACAGTGCACAGTGAGGGAGAGGCAGAGAGGAAGACACAGAATCTGAAGCAGGCTGCAGGCTCTGAGCTGTCAGCACAGAGCCTGATGCGGGGCTCAAACTCACGAACCATGAGATCATGACCTGAGCCAAAGTTGGAGGCTAACCAACTGAGCCACCCAGGCACCCCCTTATGAGTTATTGTAATACAAGATCAATATGTAATCCAAGCCTATGAGTAAAACACATTTTGTGCACATATGTAAAAGAATTCGAAAGAAAAAGAGGGCAGAGTTCCTACTTGAAAGAATACAAAAATAGGTGACAGTAACTCTCCATTGGATTGAATGAACTGTTTAATTTATCCAGATATAAGTCCATTACCTGACTTTTTCAAAGAGCAGGAAAAAAGTTACATTTAAGATGCCTGTCAAGTACATCTTTGACCAATTTCTTGATGTTTCCACAAGGTATTTTGCAATCTGCTTCTCTTTAATTTTATTCTGTTCTTCAGAGTCCCAGATCAGATTTTACCAAGACTTTCTTTTGTGCTATTTATAGAAAGGAAGGGTGAACTAAACTTTATAAACATTCAGCAAACAGTTAGCCTAAGTTACCCTAAGGGCTGGGAAATATGAGATTCTTTGTGTCCATAAGGAGAAATGAATGGTCCCAATCAGGGATGGTTTTATCAGACCAAAACTCAAATTGGCTAGAAGGAATAGTCCAGGCATGGTAGTAGGCCAATTCTGTGTATATTTGTTCCACATATTTCAAATTAAAGTAGAAGAGTTCTTTAAGTTGGTCCTTGGATCAGGTTAACAGCAAGCTTTTTTTTTCAAATGTTTATTTATTTTGAGAGAGAGAGGGGGAGAGCACATGAGCAGGAAAAGGGCAGAGATAGAGGGAAAGGGAGAATTCCAAGCAGGCTCCATGCTGCTAGTTCAGAGACCAATGCAGGGCTTGATCCCATGAACTGTAAGATCATGACCTGAGCCAGAGCCAAGAATCAGATGATTAACTGACTGAGCAACCCAGGCACCCCAAGAGCAAACTTTTTATCTTATTAAAAACAACAATAAAAAGTGACTACTTAAAACTCAGAGTGTTGTAAAATCATACTCAGCTCACATGCATGGCCCTAAGGGAGTTTCCCTGTGATGAACTGAGAAGAAGAAAGAACCCAAACTTAGTTAAATGTTGGGTCAGTTAAGTATACATGTGCAACGTGCAAATGAACAACTATTGGACTACCTCATTCAGGAATCCTCTGGAGGGACCACCGTAAGGGGAAACCCTCCTGGGCCTGAGTTTTGGACAATCAGATCACACATTTTATCTGGAAAAAGAAGTGGCCAAAGTATACACAGATCATCGAGCAGTGGCAAATATCTTGGATGTTGATCAGGAACCTGAAAGGAACATTCTTGAAAGACAGGGGAAGAAGCACATGGATGGAACTATGAGAATAAAATGTGATAATTTTTCCACGAGAGAGTATCTCACACAGAACTGTCACTAACAAACAAGTTGCAGGACGAATTCACAGGCTCTATCCTGCTTCCTTTGTACCTGTTTTTCTGAATGAACTTTCCCAGTAAATCATGTCAACTTACATTTTGCACCTAGGCAACCCGACCTATGACAGTGAGAAATAAAACTATCCTGCTATCAAATGAAGAAAACAAACAAAAAAATTTGAAAAAAAAGACAACAACAACAAAAACTAGTCACTTAGACTGAAATTTAAGTAATGAAACAAATTCTCAGAGACTTTGGAATTATAGGCCTTCCATCATATGGGTTTGAAATGTGAACACATGTTATCTTTGTGGCCCAGAAAATTCATATGGAAAAAACAAAACAAAACAAAATAAATTCCAGAAAGTTAAGGGAGGAGCCTGGGTAGCTCAGTCAGTTGAGCGTCTGACTCTTTGGTTTGGCTTGGGACATGATCTCATGGTTTGTGAGTTCAAGCCCTACATCGAGCGCCTGCTTGGAATTCTGTCCCCATCTCTTTTTGCCCCTCCTCTGCGCTCTCTCCCTCTCAAAATAAATAAATAAATAAACATTAAAAAAATTAACTTCCTGTGACCTAAGTTAGTAATATCTTATGTCCTTTCAAATGCAAAAACAAAAAAATTCTCCCGGATATATTATGCTGAATGAAGATCTGATATTTTTCCACATTTAAAACCTGATGAATATAAGTTCATGATCCACAGTAACAAAACACTTGAAAAAAACAATGCATAAAAGCCAACAGAAACAATAAATAGCATAATTAAGCACCCTAGGGTATTATATATTTTAATTTTCTGATATACAATTTAGAGTAATGATATTTAAAATATTAAAATGGATTAAAGAGGCAATACAAATAGACAAATATAAAATTATAAATAAGGAAGATTTGAAAAAATCCCCCTACCCGCAAAAAAAATCCCAAATAGAACTTCTAAATATCTCCATCTCTGTCCATTTAGAAAATCATAAGGATTTCAATCTCAATGGATATAGATTTCAAGAAACTAATTCTGAAGTTTATATGGTAAGGAAAAGACTAAGACTAGTCAACACAATATTAAAGAAGTACAAAGTCTAGAGGGCTAACAGCACCCAAGTTTAAGACTTACTGTAAAGTTAAAGTAATCAAAACAGTGTGGTTTTGGTAAGAGAATAGATAAATGAAACAGTACACAGAGCCCAAAAATACACCCACATAAATATAGTCAACAAAGAACAAGGGAAATCCAAAGGAGAAAGATTATCTTTTCACCAAATGGTGCTGGAATAACTACACATGCAAAAAATATATATATTAATAATCTAGACACTGACTCAACAACCTTCAGAAAAATTAATCCAAAATGTATCATTGACTAAAATGTAAAATAAAAACTTAAGAAACTTCTGAAAAATAACAAAAAAATCTAGGTATTCTTCAGCTTGGCAATTAGTTCTTAAATATAACACCAAAAGTATAATCCAAGGGGAAAAAATCGGTAAATTGGACTGTATTCAAACTTAAAACTGCTCTGGGAGATACTGTAAATGAAATGAAAAGACTAGATGGGGAGAACGTATTTTCTAAACACTTATCTGAAAAATAACTTGTATTCAAAATATACAAAGAACTCTTTAAACTCAACAATAACAAACAACCTAATTTAAAAATGGGCAAAAGATATATGCAAGCATCTCATTAAGAACATACACAGGTGGCAAATAAGCATACGAAAGATGCTCAAAATCATGTAGTCAAAGAATTTCACATTAAAATAACAATGATATACCAGTGCGCACCTATTAGAGTGGCTAAAATGTGAAAGACAAACAGCACTAAATGCTGATGAGGACATGCAGTAACAAAACTCTCATTCATTTCTGGTGAAAATGCAAAATGGTACATTAACTGTGGAAGAGTTTAGCTGTTTTGTACAAAGCTAAACAGAGTCTTACTATTCAAGCCAACAATCATGTTCCTTGGTAACTATCCAAATGAGTGGAAAACTTATGCTTACACAAAAACCTGTACAAAGATGTTTATAGCAGATTTAGTCATAATTGCCAAACTTGGAAACAACCAACATATTCTTCAACTGGCGAAGAGACAAACTGTAGGTACATCCATACAATGGAATATTAATTATTTAATGATAAAAAGAGATGAGCTGAAAAGCCATGAAAAGACAAGGAGAAAGCTTAAATGTGTATTGCTAAGTAAAATAAGCCTGTCTGAAAAGACTATACCCTGTGTGATTGCAACTATATGACGTTCTGGAAAAAGCAAAACTAAAGAGACATTAGAAAGATCGGTATTTGCCAAGGGTTGGGCAAGGCTTGGCATATAGACATGCAAGATGTTAATAAGAGAAACTGTGGGCAGGATTAGAGTAAGTATATGGGAATTCTCTTTACTTTCTGCATTTAAAAATAAAAAATAAAAAATAAAAACTTCATTTAAAATAAAATATAATAAATAAAAACTATTAAAAATCTCAATGGACAATTAAATGTCATTAGATATTACTGAAAAATTAATGAATTGCAAAATGGGATTTAAAATTGCACAGAATGCCATACAAAAACACAAAACTATAGAAAAAGAGAAGATTTTGGAGTTAAAAAAAAAGAATAAGAATAGAATAAGAAAATCTAACAGGTGCACTCAATTTAAGTGTAAACAAAGTTAGAGATAATGGATTAGTTGCAATATTTGTAAATATATCAGCTAAGAAGTTCCTAGACTTGATTAAATATGTAAATCCTATAATTCAGATAGAACAAAAACTTGAAATAGAAATTTAAAAAATCCAAAACTAAATGCTTGCTGGTAACTGTGGAACACAAAATTAAAAAATGGAAATTTAAACATCCAATCATTGAGAAAAGGAATGACAATTAGATTCATAATTACCAACAATGTAAACCAGGAGAAAATTAAATGTCTTCCAAAATTAAAAAGCATCTAAGCATTAGGAAAAATATCGAGAGGTGCCTGGCTGGTTCAGTCAATAGAGTGTGTGTCTCATGGTCTCAGGATTATAAATTCAAGCTCCACACTGGGTGTAGAGATTACTTTAAAAAAATGTTTTAAAGAAAATAAATATAAATAAGTATTTACCTAACTGATTCAGATTTTGATATGTAAGAATCTCATGTACTATGTATTTTTAAATATCAGTAACATAAATATTAAATAGTCTAATGACCTGCAGCTAGCTAGCAAGTTACCAAAAATGATTTATAATGGCTAAAATACTGTCTTTGTTAGTAATGAGGAATAAAATTATGTGATTTAGCTAGGCCTATGCCAATAGAAAAGAAAACCATCTCAATAAAGGAGGATGATTATTTAACAAGCCTAAAAAGCTTAACGGAAAAAATTATATATGTCCAGATTCGGTGCATAAAAACAGTTAAAAGATGATATAATCTGTATTTGAACATATATATTCAAATATGATTTACTTTCAAATAATATAGAAAATGGGATGGATTATTACAATCATCTTAAAGAACAATATAATTTAAAAAGAACTTATATGAAGAAATTTAACAATCAAATAAAACTAAAGTTGAAAAAGAACTCATGAACTTGATGAAGCTCTCTGTTAAAGGCACCTACCTATAATGAAAACAAAAAAATAATGGCTCCACAGTTTATCCTTTCTTTTAAATTCTAATGAAAAACTGAATATATACACATGACCAAAGGGATCATGAACTTAGCACAAGGAGTGAGATATGAGAAATGGGCAAAGTTTTATGAAAGTTAGAGACTCTAAAACAGGTTATAAGATATTAAAAATCTATAGGAAATTTGAAAACTGAGTAAAAGGATTTTATTTAAGGCTTTGATAGCAGCAGATCCCCTGAGAAAAATTACAGTAAAGAAAACAAATATAAAAATACAAATCCATATTTTCTATATAAAAAATCATATGTATTATGTTTAGGATTATAGATTTCTTTATATTTTTATATTGGTTTTATAAATTAAAATATAGTAAATGGAGGGAAATGCAGAGAAAATACAGCATTCTCCATGATTTGAAAATGTGAGCTCTGGGTAGGCAAGAAACATAAATCCAAAAACTCAGTAATTCATAGTTTGTGGAGATTTAATTGAAGAAACAATAATTTTTATAACTAATGGAAAAGAAAAATATGACAGCTTTGTTAGCACTCTTGGTGTTCATAAAACATTGTAGCGAAGTCAACAAGTGTAAACAAAAAGGAAGCAAACCACATTTCAAACAGATGTTGAAAGAAAACATCTGACTTGGAGTGAAACGAATGGCTGGCCAAAAGCCCTCTACTTTATCAAATCATTTCTACAATGGCAGTTGGCGGCAGGGGGAGTGTGGGGGGGGACCATACTAAGAAGAAAGTCTGCATCTTAAAAGGGAAGTAAGAATTTCTTAACAAATTCATTATTTTATCAAGTACATTGATTAACAGAAATATTGAAGACTTTAACAATTATATATATAATATATGTATATGCATGGACACATATACGGGCTATACTAGACAGTAACATCTAGTAGGAAAATCTGAACATTAACTTGTTCTACTTGAGTCAAATTTGTCAATAGCGATGATGTTATAAATTTGCAGCCTGGGAGAACTCAGAAAAACAGAATAAAATATCTGTAAAATATCTACTGTTTAAATTAGAAATGTCATGAGCTCAGGATAAAAATAATACAATTCATTTTAAAAATATACATGTAAACATATGTGAATAGACAACAAAATATCAATTCAAAATAGTCTCTATCTTCCTCCTTGTAATGATAAAAGCATATAAATCTAAAAAAAAAATTACTGAAGTATAAAGGGGATTAAGAGGACATACAAACTTCTAGTTGTAAGATAAATAAATCACAGTGATTACAAGGACAGCATAGGAAGTACAGTAATATTATAATAACATATGGTGACAAAAGCACATCAATTTTAAAAAAGCACATCACGTTTTTCAGAAGTGGAGATGGTGAGTAGGAGGAGGAGTGTCATGGCATAGAAAGGTAGCCAAAGAAGTTTGCTTTATGTTTAAAGACATAGAGCATCCTGGGCTGGCTAGTAGTCCTGTCTGTTTCAGAGATTTTAAATAGGTATAGCAGGATACAACTGCTGAGCAGGGAACATACTTCCTGTGTAAACCATATAAGCAAGAGTCCAGGAACAGCCAAAAAAAGGCTTACTTGTGCCCAGTACATAGCAAGAGGCTACAAAGAGGCATCAGTATTGAAAAGGGATGGATTCTTAAAAAAAAAAAAAAAAAAAAAAAAGTTAAAATATAGAATGCCTGGGAGAAAAAACACACAACTAGATCTGACCTAAAGACTATATAGTACCTCATGGGTCATGGGAATCATGTCCTGTATTAGAATTGCATTTCTTTACTTAACATGAGCATATGCACAGATACATGCACATACACACACAGCTCCAAATTTAAAATGTGTTTCCATCATTTATATACAAAGTTTTATGAATTGGTCTTAATGAAATGAAGTTAACCATCTTTTAATGTTTTTTTCAAAGTTTTAGTGGTGTTTTAATTTACTTTTACTTTCCCCAACATTGATTCACCATGGATTTCTCAATGCAGCCAAGATTAAATATATCCAGAGTGTACTCCACATTTTAGACACTTAGCATGCATTACATTTTCAAAATTAACTTTAAAATATTTAATCATGTAATTCAAGATATATATGAACTAAAATATGTTTAAGAAAACATCTAGTTGCACGTTTATTAGAAAAGAGAAACTCTGTGATTTAAGGATAGAATTCTTGATATTCAAAATGTGTAGATGCCCAAATTAGAAGTATGTAAGATATATTTATTTTCTAATGTCAAAGGACCCAAGTTTAGAAAACAAAATGAATACATTAAACTTTGGCCAGCCTCAGCAAAACAGCAGTAATACATTACAAATACAAGTAAAAATAAATGTTAAAAACATCCTCAAAGTTTATGGAAAATATCATGTAATATAAATTGTTATAAACTCTGCTTGAAATTTTAAAAATGGTGACTTGATTACTGGGTAAATAGTGATTTTAAGTAAATTACTTTTTAACACATTGTTATTTGGCAAAATGACTTTCTGAGGATTAGTATCTGTCTTCCTCAGAAAGTTTACTTAAAATCATATTGTCACATCCTCTCACCATACTCTAGTCACACTAAAGCTTATCTCTTCAACATATTAGGCTCCTTTCATCAATGAGTCTTTTTGGATATTGTGTCATTTAGCTCAACACCCTTTCACCCCCCCCCTTCCAATTTGTCTAATGAAATTCTATGTATTGTCAGCCATATGTCAGCTCCAGAAAACTTCCTCTTTACCTCAGAATAGACAATATGAACAGAGATCTGATCTATAGTTACATATTCATTGGTTTGAATATTTGATTAATGATGGTGATAGATTGGATTATTTTTCAGCAAATATTTATTGCCCTGTCCCTTGATGCAGAGTATACTTCTCTGCTCCTGTGATGTTGGGATTGGTCATTGACTTCTTTAACTTTTTTAACTTGCTTAACTAATGGAATGTGGGCCATATCTGCTTTAAGAAGCATCATGTATTTCTGAATGCTGTCTTGCTCTGATCGTTTTGTCATTTACCAGAAGAATGTACACTGGTTGGCCAGAGAATGAGAAATGCTTGGATGAAAACTGCATCCAGTCTGCATCTTGTGGTAAACTCCAGCAGAGTCAAAGCCAACATGGAGATTAGTAAGTGAAAAACATAATGGCTTGGTTTCTTTTTTTTTTTTTTTTAATATTTTTTTTTAACGTTTATTTATTTTTGAGACAGAGAGAGGCAGAGCATGAACGGGGAAGGGTCAGAGAGAGAGGGAGACACAGAATCGGAAGCAGGCTCCAGGCTCTGGGCCATCATCAGCCCAGAGCCCGACGCCGGGCTCGAACTCACGGACCGTGAGATTGTGACCTGAGCTGAAGTCGTACGCTTAACCGACTGAGCCACCCAGGCGCCCCCATAATGGCTTGGTTTCAAATCTGTCAGTTTGGGGGAGAATTGTTATACAGTGTTGTAGCAGCAGCTGACTACTACAAATGGCTATTTCTACAATTATCCTAAAATAATTCTTGAATAAACATGAAACATGGAAATAACATAAATTTCCCATAGCTGAATGGGTAAGTAAGACATCTCCAAACATTCTTTTGGTGATGACTATAGCAATTAAAAATACTGCTCCATTATTTTTAACTCACAATAACTTTTTAAAAAAACTAATATTTTCGGAAACTAATGCAGCACATTATAAGAAGTCAATATAGAGAGAGAATTCCAGGAGACACATTTTTGGGGTACTTGGATGGCTCAGTCGGTTTAGCATCCAACTTTGGCTCAGGTCATGATCTCATAGCTCGTGAGTTGAAGCCCCGTGTTGAGCTCTGTGCTGACAGCTCATAACCTGGAACCTGCTTCAGATTTTGTGTCCCCATCTCACTCTGTCCCTCCCCTGCTCACGTTCTATGTTTCTCTCTCTCTCAAAAATGAAACAAATGTTTAAAAAAAACACAAAGAGACATTTTTAAATCATGCAAAATAAAACATTCACACACACAACACAAAATTGTTAATATTCCAAAGAGGTATGTATATTTATATAGATATATAGATACAAAGATAGAAATAATTTTATAAATAATGGAATTACATTAAATAAGTTTTTAAAATTAAGATAATATAATTTTAATTGCATGGAAAGATTTTGAATGAAAGGGTAAATCCCATAAGACATCATATCTTCTAAAAATAAAACTCTATTTAGAAGAGATATTATAAAAACTGGGAGAACGAAAATCATGCTTTCATATTATGTATTTCAAATGTGAATAGTATATATTGACTTTTTATGAATTATTAGATAATTGACACTCTCACACAGTCATAAAACAATTCCCTACCTCAATTTTTATTAGCCTCATGACTGCCAAAGTTTATTGCAATTACATTCTATTTTATGAACATTTTTCCCAGTTTTCAGACTAAGTAAGTTCACTGCTCACCAGCACTCCATTTTCAAAGGTTTCATAACTTAGTTCTATATTTAAATTCATTTCTCATCATAATTTTCTTTGAAAAGGAGTCATGAGGGCAGTATTACATGACTTCTTTCATGACTAAGGATGTGTATGAGTTGTTTCTGAACTTGAATGATACACTGGCTCAAAATAATTTTATTGTGTTGTAAGTCATCCAAACACAGCCCGTCTATTCCCTGATATTTGTTTGAAAATTTAAGGACAACTGGGAATTTTTCCTCTTTATAGCATTCTAGATTTTTTTTTGCTTGAAAAATCCTTTGTTTTCATTTGAATTGCAACAATATGCATATAATATGTCAAGTTTTCAAAGTCAACATTTATTAGAATGTTTGGGTTTTTTTGGTTTTTTGTTCTGTTTTGTTTTTTACTTTAGAAAGAGACAGACAGCACAAGGGGGAGAGAGGGACAGAGGGAGAGAGAGAGGATCTTAAGAAGGCTCCACACTCAGCACAGAGTCTGACATAGGGCTTGATCGCTTCACTGTGGGATCATGGCTTGAGCTGAAACCAAGTGAGACACTCAACTGACTTAACCACCCTGGCGCCCCAATATTTATTAGAATTTAGTTTTGCTTTTTGGTACACGTATTTACTTTTTACTTTGTTATAAGAATTTTTCTGTTATTGCCTTAAATGTATATATAATATGTAACTATGATTATAGTAAATATTATAAATTCATTTATTAAATGCTTTAAATCTTTAATGACATGGGAATCTGCTTATATTTAAATTGTACATAAAACCTGAGGTTATAAAACTGATATGAGAAAGAAGATATTTACACAAGGAAAGAAACAAAAGATTATATGGAAACACATACTGCAATGACTCAATGCTTATAGTGATTTGTCATGGATGAGGGTTGTTTACATCTCCCTCCTCCATGAAACAGGTTTCTTGTTCTGTTTTGTAAAAAATAATGAGCTTGTGATGTTCTAAAACATACATAAAATAGAACAAAATTTATAGGCAGACTGATTGAAGGTCAAAATTCAGTTCAAACATTTATAAAATGATTTTGGGAAAGTTCCATAGTTTCTGCGAGATTCAGTTTTCTCATTTGAAAATTGAGGATAGTAAGAACACAGGGTTATATGGATTATGAGAGATAAAGTAAAACAGTCAATATCAGTAAATAATAAGCAACCAATGAAATACCTCATATTCATTGCCTAATTATCTCCATTGCTACATTAATCTCAGCCACCTTTATTTTTGCACAACTCATTTCCAAGTCATTCTTCACATGGCAAACACTAACATTCTTTTAAAAATATAAATCATTGTTGATATTTGAATAAAAAATTAAAATAAAAAATACAACAAATATATAAAATCATTTTATGTCATTCCCCTGATTTTGTAGCCAGTGCAATCAGTTTTGGGGAAAAAATTGCCACATCTCTCATCCCTCATTTTATTAATGACTCCAACAAGCTCATGTTAACATAAGGACGAGGCCCCAAATCTCCCTCTAAAGCTTCTTCTGGCCCTCAATTTCAAGAGACCTAAAGATTTATTTATAAAAAATAAGTTTTCCTTGGACTCTAGAACCTTATGATCCAAGTATAAATTGGAATAATTTTTCTGGAAAACAATTTGATAATTATTCCTAAAATGTAAAATGTGTATGATTTTTATTGGACAATTATATTTCTCAAAATCTATTTTAATATATTGACAAATATGTGCAAAGCTATATGTGCTATAAAGCTAAATAATATGTTTTCTTCAGTTTTTTGCTAATAGGGGTATGAGCATCATTAATTTCATCTATAGGGTGATAAATAAACTACACTATACCCTACACTATAATAAAATGATGCTATAAAAAAAAGACTGAAATACCATTGAAATCCCAAAATGTAATTAAAAGAGTAAAAAAAACATAGACATTGGGGCTTCTGAGTGGCTCAGTTGGTAATGCATTTGACTCTTGATTTTGGCTTGGATCATAATCTCATGGTTCGTGAGTTCAAGCCCCGCTTTGGGCTCTTCACTGACGGTGTGGAGCCTGCTTAGGATTCTCTCTTCCTTCTCTCTTTTCCTCTCTCCCCCTGTCTCTCAAAATAAATAAATAAACATTTTTAAGAAATAGACATCATTCCCAACTCTTTTAACTCCAAGAGGCAGCTGAAACACTGAACCATCAACAAGAAGAAAAGTTGATAAACAGTGAAGATAGAAGGGGAATGCCTACTGCTACAGATCTGTATAAGCTCTGGCAAATTTACTTAGTGGATAATGGTATATAATGAGATACAAAATCACCAATAGTCTGTTCATAAGAATAAAAGTAGGGTCAGCTGGAAGGCAGCACAATCTGTGTAACAAACATTGTTCAACTCTGGAAAGATGGCACTCCATAGGGAACCACACAGTTAAGCCTATTTACAGGAAGCACTATGTCAGTGTGACAGAGTATCATGAGTAGACTATCTTTTTTTTCTTTTTTTTTTCTGACTGCTAACAGCTTTTAAGCTTACCCCCTCTTTCTTACCCTTGTACTCCACATCTGGACAAGGTAAGAAAAACTGGTTTTCATTCCACTGACAATGACAGAAGATTCAAACCATGCAAACCTCTATGTGCAGAAACTCTGACTCTTGACCCTTTCTCTGAACCACAGTAAAGCCAAGAGCCATTCTCTCTACTCTCAAGCCATTCTGGACCTGCTTTACCCAGAGAAATGAATTATATAATTAAAGAATCAAACTTTCTACACCCTCTTGTTTGTATAGCATCATCAGCCTCAATACCCAAACCAAATTTTGAGTGGGAATCCATCTACCACTGCAGATGACTATAGCACAGGAAAAAGAGAGAACTGCCACTGTGAATGAACCAGCCTTCAGGATTTTAGCTGACAGTGAAAACATAAAGGCAAAACAGCCTCACTCACACACTCCATTCCATAACAGTGAAAGAATTACCGACAGCCTAGTATATGTATCCCTGGATAACACTCTTCTCTTCCCTTCCTATTGTTATCATTATTTTTATAATTTCAACAATTCCAAAGTGAATGCAAAAAGGATCTATGCAAAGATACAAGAAGAAGGAGGAAAGAAACAAAAGAAATAGCCAAAGAAGAAAGCACACCAGGAAACAGTCATCGTAGAACAAAGATTTTGATGACACACATCTTCATAAGTTTTTTCAAAGTCAAGAAATCAATTGTTTCTATAATGAAAAGTGAAAACAAAGATGTAATTGCTCAGGTTTGTATGGGACACAGTAGAAGGAGATGAAATTTAAATTTGTCAGCATTCATTTAAAAAGTAGGATAAGAACCAATGAATTAGCATAAATGAGGCATAATTGAAGGGGCTCAAAAGAAAATAGACACCACTGAAAGCAGATGAAAGAACATAAAGGACAAGATTTTTAACAATAGAGTAAAATGGAAATGAACCATGACAATGACTATAAAAGAAATGTTAGGAAAGATAAGTAAAAAAGAAATAAACCATAAGCATATTTTTTTCTCCTAGATAAAAACAGAATAGTGGCACAAACAATAATGCAAACATAGTGGAAGAGTTATTTTAATCTATAGACTGAGAGGGTACTCCATGCCCCCCCCCCACACACACATACACACACACAGAATTGATACAAAATGATCAAACACACCCTGGTAAAGTTATCAGATATACAGGTACAAATATCAAGCTACTGAAAGGGAAAAAAATGTCAATATAACCTTTTATTCCAGAGTAATGTTCAATGCTGGTAGAGCAATATCTACAAAATCCTAAAAAAAAAAGTATGACCCAATTTTGTCATTCTCATATGTGGGTGACTGACCAACGGAACAAAGTGAAAGGACCCAGTCTATTTCTTATGGCTCCTCTTGAAGAAGAGGTGACAGTTATATCATCTAACTACATGATGAAGAAACTACTGGTAGTTTCACTGAGTAGTGAATCACTGAGGCTTTTAAAATTTAGGTACATATTAAAGTAAATGAAGAGATTAGGATTATAAAAGAGATTGTCAATGTTATAAACAGGATAATATAGACATTTTATAATTAATACAATTTTAAAATAGAAGACCCAAGTGAAAGTTCAAGTAGGCTGATTTTATCATCTCTAGTGGCTGGGTTTCAAATTACTATTTAAAAGTTGATAAAGTGGTAATAAAAGTATCTGCTATTAATTTAAATTTATAAAGTTAAATACTAAGAAAATAATATAATTTACTGAAGTGTAGAAGGGAGGGAGAGAAATCAGAAAGATTAAAATAACCTATTATGCTCTTAATCATGGTAGGCAGCAAATAGATACTGTGTAAAGGAAAGAAACTTAAATGATTAACAAGTAGTGCTTATTAATATATCTATGTATGGTAAAGGACTAGGTTTTCTTTCTTCCTTTTCAATTTCTACTTCATCACAGAGTAATAATTCTTTATAAGATATAATAAAGCTTAATTACCAAAGACAAAGCCTTTAGCTATGGTGGTGTTATAAAGGTGGCAGATTCCCCTTCCCACTACCCTCTGAAAAAAAAAATTTAAAAAAATAAAAGGAAGAAGAAGAAGAGGAGGAAGAAGAGGAGGAGGAGGAGGAGGAGGAGGAGGAGGAGGAGGAGGAGGAGGAGGAGGAGGAGGAGGAGGAAAATTATAAAACTGGACGACATTGTCAAAATAGCCAATCTGGGCTCTGTAAATCAATGAAAGATAAGCAAGAAATTGCAAACTGTTCATTCTGAAGAAATTGCGAGAACGTTGGATAAAAACAGCAGGAATCTCTGGTCTTTTGTCTGGATACACTCATACCTTCACTCCCATATCTGTTGATGAGAATAGTAGTTTTACCAACAGAAGTCCCAAAACAGAGTTTTAATGATAGAGGGGTGAGAATTAGCCAAACTTTGAATGCACTATCCAATCAACACAAAGATTGAGAGACAAAGGCAATGGTTTACAGGAAAAGATGCTTAATACCATTAATCTGTTAAAAAAAATGCAAAACTAAAATTAATCTTCGGCAAAGCAGGAAATAATATCTAATGGGAAAAAGATGGTCTTTTTCAACACATGGTGTTGGGAAAGCTGGACCAAAAAATGCTGCACAAGAATGAAAGTGGACTGCTTTCTTATACCATACACAAAAATAAATTCAAAATGAGTTAAAGACCTAAATGTAAGACCTGAATTCATAAAAACCCTAGAAGTGAACATAGGCAGCAACTTCTTTGAAGTCAGCCATAGAAACTTCTTTCTAGATATGTCTCCTGAGCCAAAGGGGAAAAAAAAAAAAGCAAAAATAAGCTATTGGGACTACATCAAAATTAAAAGCTTCTGCACAGTGAAGGAAATAATCAACAAAAGTAAAAGGCAACTTCCTGAATGGGAGATGATATTTACAAATGACTATCTGATAAAGGGTTAGTATCCAAAATATACAAATAACATACATTTATAAGTTATATTATATATGTTGTTGTAGTATATTATATATAAGTTATAAAATTCAACACCCAAAGCACAAATAATCCAATTAAAGGGCAGAAGATATGAATAGACATTTCTCCAAAGAAAAGATCTAAACAGCCAACAGGCATAAGAAATGATGCTCAACATCACGTATCAGGGCAATGCAAATCACAACTACAATGAGATGTCACCTCACATCTGTCAGAATGGCTAAAATAAAAAACACAAAAATCAGGTGTTGGCAAGGAAGCAAAGAAAGGGAAATTCTCTTGCGCTGTAGGTACAATGCAAATTGGTGCAGCCACTGTGGAAAACAGTATGGAGGTTCCTCAAAAAGTTAAAAATAGAACCACCTTATGATCCAGCAATCGCATAATTAGGTATTTACCCAAGGAACACAATATTACTAATACAAAGGGATATATGCACCCTGATGTTAATAGAAACATCATCACAATAGCCAAATTATGGAACCAACCAAAGTGTCCATCTATTGATGAACAAATACAGAAGAGTAGTATATATACACAGTGGAAATTACTCAGCCATAAAAAGGAACGAAATCTTGCCATTTGCAATGGCATGGTGGGGATTAAGGAGTGCACCTGTGATGAGCACTGGGTTTTGTATGGAAGTGTTGAATCACTATGTTGTACACCTGAAACTAATATTACACCATATGTTAACTAACTGAAATTTACATAAAAACTTTTAAAAAATGCAAATAAATAAACAAATACAAACAAAATCACATTGAGCTCCAAATGTCCATCAGCTGGTGGATGGGAAAATTTAAAAAGTGTATCTATGCAGGGGTGCCTGGGTGGCTCAGTTGTTTGAGCGTTGGCTTCAGCTCAGGTCATGGACTCACGGTTCATGAGTTCGGGCCCACGTCAAGCTCTGTGCTGACAGCTCAGAGCCTGGAGCTTCTTCAAATTCTGTGTCTGCTTCTCTGTTCCTCCCTTGTTTGCACTCTGTCTGTCTCTCTCTCACTCTCAAAAGTAAATAAAGATTTAAAAAAAAAAGATCTATGCAATGGAATATAACTCAGTAACAGAAACAAACTACTGGTACATTCTACAACATGAATAAAACTCAAAAGCATTAGACTAAGTGAAAAAAGCTAAATACAAAAGACTTTACATTGTATGATTTCATTTACAAGAAGTATCCAATTATGAATGTTAATAGCATTTTACATTTTACTTTATTAGCTTTCATAGTAGAGAAGCGATGGTAGACAAGTCGTAAAAATCATATTGATTGGAAGGAAAGCCAATTAAGAAATTCAGAATATTTTTACATGGTTTCTAAAGTGAGATAGCTGATATTTTCTAAGTTTAATTTTTTTTTTATTTTTAGAATTTTAAAATGAATTTAAAATAATCTTCATGAATTTAATTTTATGCATTTAGTTACTTGATATTTTAGAACCTTTTATTCAACCCTTCAAGAGTATTCAAACTATTTATAATGTAAAAGTTAAATTTGAATTCATTCCATAATAAAAAAGGCTATATGAATTTCCTATTCATCAAAAAATTCTGGTTGAAAATAAAATTCAAATGTGTAAAGTGTTTTTTTTTCTTCCAAGATTTTATTTAAACTCAAGTTAGTTAACATACAGTTTAGTGCTGGTTACAGGATAGAATTTAGTGTTTATCACTTATATATCACACCCAGTGCTCATCACAAGTGTTCATCTATTTTGTTCTTAAATTTCACATGAATGAAATTGTGTGGTATTTGTCTTTCTCTGACTTATTTCACTTGGTATAATACACTCTAGTTCCATCCATGCCATTTCCAATGGCAGGATTTCATTATTTGCTGGCTGAGTAATATTCCATTGTGTGTGATTGTATGTATATATACTGTATTCATCATAATTTGGCTATTGTGGATAGCACTCTAATAGAAAAGGGAGGAAGACAAGCAAACAAAATTAAATAGAAAATCTTTTCTTTTTTACTACCTTAATGGATTTATAGGCTTTTCTAAATTTTATCTTTCTTTTTCCTTTTTTTCTTTTTTTATTGAAGTGTACTTGACATAAAATATTATATTAGTTTTAGGTGTACAACATAGTGATTTGACAATTTTATACATTAGGCTATGCTCACCATAAGTATAGTTACCATTAATCACCATATGACAGTATTACAACATTGCTGACTATATTCCTTGTGCTGTGCTTTTCAATTCTTATAAATTTATAAATGTGTAGTCACAATTTCTATAATTATCTCGGTACTTAACCAACAGTTTGCAGACCAGCATTACTTCACAGACTACCCTTTATGCAGCAGTGGAATAAAGGTATAATTATTAGGCCTGTAAGTGCAGAGAACAAACTGATGGTTGCCAGAGGAAAGGTAGGTGGAAGATGGACAAAATTGGTGAAAGGAGTAGGAGATACAGATTACCAGTTATGGAATGACTGTCATGGGAATAAAAGACGCAGCTGAGGGAATAAAGTCAGTCATACTGTAATAGCATTGTATTGTGACAGATGAGCATAGTATAATGTACAGAAAAGTTCAATCACTACGTTGTATACCTAAAACTTACACAATGTAACAGTGCGTGTCAATTTTACTCAAAGCAAAAAAATAATCACTAGAACAAAATCTCTGGGGAAATGTAAAATAATCCACATACAAAAAATGCATTCCTTAGAATGAAATGTTCACAAAGTAGCAATAGACTCAAAGTATATGCAAAATATGACTCTGGGACTAAAAATACTTATATCAATAAGTACCAATAGGGAAACACACCCTTAAAATGAAAAAAGATTCTCAGAGTGTATCAACAAGTACATATAAATTCAAAAATGATAAAAACAAATGGGCAGAGTCATATAAGATCATTTAACATGTAAGACATGGGTTTAATCTATTTGAAAAATATGAATTGAAAGAAAAGGAGAATAAAAAGTAACAAAGAGTCAGTGTCTATTGCTAAATAATACTATGACTAGAGAGTTCTAGAATTTAAGAATAAGCACCAAATAGCATAGTATCAATATTCTCACACAAAACATCAGGGAATAAAAGGAGAAATAATGAGATAGTATTTTTTCAGTATGTGGCAAATGATGTGAACAACACGAAGCAAATATTAAAGTCCTAAACAGCATATTCAATAAGTTAAATCTCAAAACAAGGAATATATCTTCTTTTCAGCTTCCCCAAAAATATTTGTAACAGTGGCCATATATGAAGATCCATAAAACTTTCCATTAATTTCAAAATAAAAATAATACAAATAATATCCTCTGAGCATAATTCAATTAAAGTATAAATGAATAACACATATAAACAAGCATAAAATAAATGTTTTGGGATCTCTCTTAAATAATTCTTAAGCTAAACAGGATGAATGGATGAATGGATGGATGGATGGATGGATGGGTAGGTGGATGGATGGACATATGGCTAGATGGAGACAGGATAATGAGGATAACAAGAACCAGGAAAGGATAAAGATTACCATTATTTGCAACTGTTATTACTGACTTTATTAGATATTATTACCATTATTACACCTAGCACCACTATTACAAATAATAATAAAAACCATTATGAATAATAAATAACCTAATAATGTGGGATTGATTTCCAAGTACACAAAAATCAATTCAAAAATATGATTGCAAAAACTAAATGACTAAAATGACACCAAAAAGATAAAATATGAGAATAATAATTTTGTTTAAAAGTATTACAAATATATTTTTTTAATGTTTATTTATAAGAGAAAGAGACAAAGACAGAGCATAAGTGAGGGAGGGGCAGAGAGAGAGGGAGACACAGAATCTGAAGCAGGCTCCAGGCTCTGAGCTGTCAGCAGAGAGCCCGATATGGGCTCAACCTTAGGGCCTAGATAGAATTCCCTAACCAGAAGATCATGACCTGAGCTGAAGTCGGAAACTGAAAATATTACAAAACTTCAAAACATTTCTTTTCAACATAATGCACATAAAAAAAAAAAAAATTAAAGACACTGTGTATTGTTGGATACAAACACTCAAAAACAGAAAATTGTCCATGCTTCCTGAGTTTTATCAGTAAATATAAATCAGGGGTGCCTGGGTGGCTCAGTCAGTAAAGCGTCTGACTGTGGCTCAGGTCATGATCTCGCAGTTTGTGAGTTCAAGCCCCGAATTGGGCTCTGTGCTGACAGCTCAGAGCCTGAAGCCTGCTTTGGATTCTGTGTCTCACTCTCTCTCTCTCTGTCCCTCCCCTGCTCATGCTCTCTCTGTGTCTCAATAAAATAAAAGTAAAGTAAAGTAAAGTAAAGTAAAAATAAATAAATAAAATAAATATAAATCAATACCTCAAAATATCAGTATCTTTTATGTCTCTATTAATGTTTATAACTAAGTGTTTTTTTAATTAGATGAGTCAATTCAAAAGTACTTCTGGAAAAACATATATACAAGACGAGCCAAGAAAATCTGAAAGGCATTAAGGGGTCTAGTTTTACCAGATATTACATATTATTCAGCCAAAATAAATAAATGTGGTATTGGCTCATAGAAGAACTAAAATTTCAAAGGAATAAAACAGAAATCCAGAGATAGTACCCAATGCAGCTGAGAATTTAGAATGTGTTAAAGTTGACATTTAAAATTTATATTTAAAATTAATTATTCTACAAGTGATGTTGAGGCAACACTCAGTAAATTATTTCAGTACGTATTATTTCCACAAATCAGTAAAAAAAATACCAACAGCCCAATAGAAATGTGGGAGAGGTATAGGAAGAGAGTTCACAGAAATACAAAAGCACATGGCCTAAAAACGTGAAAAGATACTCAACCTCACTCATAAAAAAGAGAAACACAGGATAACGCTACAATAACATTTTTTAAAAGCCAATTAGGTAAGAAAAACATATATTATGTTCCAAAGGATAGGGGAAAGGAACATCCTTTACTTGCTGGTAGCAATGCACATTTCTAGAATAAGTGTGGACAGCAATTCGATATCATCTATAAAAACTATCTCATTTGCTATCTTCAATCCCTAAAACAGTACCTGGCAAATAAAAGATGATCCAAATATTGTGTCAATTTAATTAGTAGGATACTGAGTATAGTTTGTTCAACAAATTATTGGAGAATTGTTGAAGACAAGTGATTTAAAACTCCAAACAATTATACTTTCACTAAGAATTTAAGGTCTTATCCCAGAAGTTTAACTTATAATGGGTTCTAAAAGGCAAGGAGTGTCTATGATTTTTTATTAAGACAAAATGCCAATTCAGTAAGTAGAATTTTCTCTATTCTGTTTGATGACTGATGACCCAGTCTGACATAAACCATTATAATAAAATGTTCGTAAAATTGATGCGATGATTAAATCACTTACTGTATTTAAGGCTTCTCACATTGTTCTACCCAAGTTCCAATACCAGCAGTAGAGATTAAATATGTACAATGCTTTTGGAAAGATCCTGGGCACCTGCTGACCTTATCAGGGAGGCAGGAGAATCCAGTTTAATACAGTGCTTAAAAGAGGAACCTGGACTGCTCTTTTCAAATTTTAGTTCTGCCACTTAGTAGCTATGGAATCTTAAGACCAAGTTCCTTAACTTCTCTAAATTCGTTTCCTCATCTATAACAACAGTATTTATTTGATATAGTTATAGAAAGCATTAAACTAAAAAAAATCAACATAAAGCACTTAGCACTGCTTAGCACATAGCTAGGGCTCAATAAGTTTGAGTTCTCATTAGACTTTTCTTTATTTCTTAAGATGAGGGACTGTCTTTTGTCTAGCAAATAATTACTGAATGACATTCAGGTCTTATTCATTGAATATTTCACAAGTGCCTGCTTATCAGAGAAACTTTTGTACACATTAAAGAAATAATAAAAGCACATAATTTTCCTTATTCTTAGATTGGATCTTTTTATTACTGTATCCTTAGCATATGACAATGTCTGGCACACAGAAAATACCCAATAAGTACTTGTTGGATCAATGAATGAATGATGAGCACTTAAAGTTAACTACTAATATTTTCATAATTCAATCTTCTATCAACTATGTTCTCCTTTCTTTATTCCTTTTCTCCCTTAGGTAAGCTTTAAACCATGTAGCTGTGTTTCAGCCAAGATAAGAATATGCTTCTCCCTCAAGAAAACAGCAGCTTGGCTCTTACCTCCTAAAACCCACTAAACACATTGATGGGGTTTCTCCCTCCCAATTACATTTTAGATTATTCTTGCCCTTTATAACACCCTTCTCAATTCCTTAGCTTCTCCTTGACAAGTATGTACCTTCCCAACATTGTAACTCTCCACAAAAATGTGACAAAATGTATTTGTATTTTTTGGGGGGAGGGAGACTTTTTAAAATTTCTCTAATTTGGGGTTTCCAATAAGAAGCACCCACTACTACCAGAAAGTGGCACAAGTCAATATTGTTGGATATTTATCGTCATGTGTCATTTAGGAAATGTAACGTCTCCTAAAGAACACCCTCTTAAAAGGTGCCTAGAACAACATGAAGTTTACTATCACTTGCCCTGAGGATAGAGGCTCTGTCTTGTTTGACTTTATATCTCCAGGTAATGATTCAGTCCCTAACATATGTCTGGAGCTCATTAAGTGATTGTTGATAGCTGAGTCACTACTTCAAATTGCCAAATAAAAAATAAGAGGCAAATTTTCTATACTTTTCATGAATACAGTAAATTTGGACAGAACATACTCTTGAATGACAATGATGGAAAGAATAGGAAGAATAAAATGTACATAGAGGAAATATCCTTGATTTCTCAATGAAGTAGAGATGAAAACTCTCACAAACAAAATTTTAACTTCTAGAAAATGGGATTAATAGTATTACAACCTAAACCATCAATTTAAAAGGTATTTTTCAAGGTGTCTGAGTGCTCAGTCAATTGAACATCCAACTTCAGCTCCGGTCATGATATCCCGGTTCGTGAGTTTCAGCCCCATATCGGTCTCCGCGCTGGTATCTCAGATCCCGGAGCCTTCTTCTGATTCTGTGTCTCCCTCTCTTTCTCTGCCCCACCCCACTCATGCTCTCTCTTGGTCTCTAAAAAATGAATACACATTTTTAAAAAAAGTCTATTTTGAGGTATAAGACAAAGTTGACACTCAAGACTGAAATTTGTTGCTTAAAATAATTTTAAAATTCGTACTCTGTAGTGCATTCACTTGTTACAAGGGCTGAAAAAAACATGTGTTGGATTTTGTTCTTTTCCCTCTCAACCTTCCTCTAATACTCAGGAAAATATACTTTCACCACCAATTTTCCCAAATCTCATGTAGGGACTTGAATGAGTGGGGAAAAAACAAGACTGCAAGGCAGGTATGGAAGCAATCTCAGTGTCCATTGACAGATGAATGGATAAGGAAGATATAGTATATGCATGTATACGTACATATACATATATACACATACACACATATATACACATATACACTTACAATGGAATTTTTTTAATTAAAAAAATTTTAATGTTTATTTATTTTTGAGAGAGAGAGAGAGAGACAGAGTGTGTGCAGGGGAGCAGCAGAGAGAGAGAGGGAGACACAGAATCTGAAGCTGGCTCCAGGCTCTGAGCTGTCAGCACAGAGCCCAACATGGGGCTTGAACTCACGAACTGTGAGATCATGACCTGAGCCAAAGTCGGACGCTCAATCTGATGAGCCACCCAAGCACCCCTTTAATTTTTTTAATGTTTATTTTTGAAGGAGAGAGAGACAGAGCATGAGTGGGGGGGAAGCAGGGAGAGAGGGAGACGCAGAATCCGAAGCAGGCTCCAGGCTCTGAGATGTCAGCACAGAGCCCAATGCAGAGCTCGAAACCACAAACCATGAGATTATGACCTGAGCCAAAGTGGGAGGCTTAAATGACTGAGCCACCCGGGCGACCTTACACCTACAATGGAATGTTATGCAGCCCTAAAAAAAGATGATATCCTGCCATTTGCAAAAACATGGGATGAACTAGAGGGTAATAAGCTAAGTAAAATAAGCTGAGAAAGACAAAAGCCATGTGATTTCATTCATATATGGAATCTAAAAACAAAACAAAACATACGAATAAACACAAAAAGCAGAGTCAGACCTCTAATACAGAGAATAAACTGAAGGTTGCCAGAGGGGAAAGAGTGAGGGCATGGGCAAAATGAGTAAAAAAGGAATGGGAGATATAGGTTTCCAGTTGTGAAATGAATAAGTCATGGGAATAAAAGGCACAGCATAAGGAATATAGTTAACAATATTATAATAGTATTGTACAGTGCCAGATGGTAGCTACACTTGTGGCAAGCATAGTATAATGCAAAAATTTGTTGAATTACTACACTGTATTCCTGAAACTAATGTAATGTGTGTGTCAACTATACTCAAATAAAAAATTAAAATAAAAAAAGAGGCAGAAAGAAAATCAAGACACAACAATCTTCATGAATTGAAGTTCAAGCCATTTTTTTCTTTTTTTTTTGGAGCGATAGAGTAAAAGATTCTGAAAATAAGAGGCTTATCTGAACCAACAAGATAGGAACCAAGTAACCAAGGAGAGGAAAAAGAATGGTTTTTAGAAGTATTCTTGTGAAACAATTTGATTAAAATTCAGATTATTTGAGAGATACAAGTTTAAATTTTTATCACATTCCTTTTTTTTTTTTTTAATTTTTTTAAATATTTATTTATTTTTGAGAAAAAGAGAGAGTGTGAGCAGGAGAGAGGCACACACAGAATCTGAAGCAGGGTCCGGGCTCTGCGCTGTCAGCACAGACCCCTATGCGGGGCTCAAACTTAGGAAATGTGAGTTTACGACCTGAGTCGAAGTCGGATGTTTAACCGACTGAGCCACCCAGGCGCCCCTGCATATATATTTTTTATGTACTTCTTTTTCAATGATGCTAAAACTGGGCCATGTGGGCCACTGATGTGACAACTAGGAAATTATTTAATGAACTGAAAACATGAGCTGCTAGAGAAAAAGAGTTCTAACATTTTTAACAAATTATTAGATTATTATTCTATTTATAAACAGATATTTTTGTTTAATGCCATAGCCACACTGTAATTATAAATAAGTAAATTAAAATTCAGAGAGATTTATCAGTCCACACTGAGTAATGCATATGAAATTCACACCTAGTTATCTTATTCTGAATTTTGTTAACTACATCTTGCAGCCCTTGTATAAGCCACAGAAATTGGTGTGCCAATGAAACAAACTTAATTGCCAATCCTAATAAAATATAAAAATCAGAAAGATTATTTGGGTTGTATTTGTTACAAGCATCTAGATTGAAAATGCCGTATTTTCAATGAAAGATCAAAAATGTTTTGTTTGCTGAGTAGAGGTTAACATATCAGGGTTAAGAAAATTATTTCAGAAAATGCCTGTTTGGAGATAACTCCTTTCACCAATTAGGTATCTTTTTGATACAACTCCCACTGTGCTAGTCCCTGATGCAATTCATCACATTGTAATGTTACAGAAATACTTTCTTTTTATTTATTTCCAGACAGCTATAATTGATCCAGAAAACAGATGTATTTGAAATGAAGCTGGCAAGTGGAAAATGAATATGTGAACTCTTTTTTTCATCCAGTTGCCTCTTGCCTAGCCTAATTAAATTTGTCCAGTCTGAAAATCTCCAGTTGTAAATGCTCTTATTATTCTGAAACACTACAGATATTTTCACTGAAATATTTTCAATGCATTGTAATGGAGCCTTGGGAAGGTATTCCCAAATATATAAATAAATTTTAAAATGTATTCGCAGCTCCCAGATCACTGTATACATTATGAGATCATATGATTTGTCTGTCTCTGCTATTTTCCAACATAATTATATCAGTTTAATACCATACAAGCCATTAAATCACAATAAGAAAAGGTCATGAGGTGAATTCTGTTTTGTGAAGCTTTTATATGTAATAAGTCAATACTGTTATCAAATGTGCAAATGATTAAGGAAATAAGACTATATGAGGAAGAAAATTCAATATAATTATGAAATGCTAATCATGTATGCAGTCAATCAGATCTTGGAAGGGATAATATTTGTAGTTGTAAATTAATATTAAAATGACCTAGTATAGTACAACTATTAATATTGATTTGGGGGCACATAAGAAGAAAATTGGTCAAACCTAGATTTCTTGACAGTAGAGGTAAACTCCAGTGCACTACTGGAAAAATTTTAAATAAAAATAATTTTCCTGTCTGATATTGTTTCAACATGGTCTATCAACCCACAGACACGTGTTCTGCTATAATATAACATAATATAACATAATATAACATAACATAACATAATATAACATAATATAACATAATATAACATAACATAATATAATATAATATAATATAATATAATATAATATAATATAATATAATATATAATTATAATTAATTATATATATTATATATATATATAATTATATAATTTCCTTCCTTTGTACCTTTGCACAAGCAACTCCTTTTTAAGGATCTTTCGACTCACACCCTCCTGCCTCACATGCTTCTCCTTTAGCTCTCAGCTCAAAAGTTACTTCAACAGAGAAGCCATGCCTATCTCCATACTAAATCAAATCAAATCCCCTTATTTTATAGTCTCATGGCCTCAGGCTATGTACCTCTTCTTCTTTCACAGTACTTATCTCAGTCTGAAGTTCACAATTATTTATATGGTTACTGTGATTAATATCTATCTACCAAACTTGCATATCTAGGATCTTATACAGTCTTACAAATAAGCACCTAGGCAATATTTGTGTAATTATTAATTGTTGTGAATCACTTCCAGAAAAATAAATTTCTTCAAGCCCAGGGACTCTAATTTGATTCTATATAGCATCAAGAATGTATGAATGGGGGCACCTGGGTGGCTCAGTCAGTTGAGCGCCCAAATTTGGTTCAGGTCATGATCTCATGGCCCCTGAGTTTGAGCACCGGCTTCAGATTCTGGGTCTCCCTTACTCTCTCTTCCCCCGCCCCACTCACACTCTGTCTCTTTTTCTCTCTCTCAAAAATAAATACATTATTTTTTTAAATGAATGAATGAATGATCAAGATAAGAGAGACAAGGTAGGAGAGGTATCTCCTATTTTGAAAAGTTCTGGAAAAGAATGGTGGTGATGGTTGGAGAACAATGTAAATATATATAATGCCAAAGAATTGTATTCTTAAAAATGGTTAAAAGAGTAAATTCATGTTATGTATATTTTACCATAATAAAAATGTTCAGATAAATAATGAAAGAATGCAACTGAACTGAGCTGGATAAAAATTCTTAACTGTGGATATAGCCTTAAACCTCTTAACCTGTTTTCAGATTAGTTCCTGACCTCACAATTATTAAGTATGAAAACCAGAATCTGGCAAGTATTATGTGTTATGTTACTATGGAATTTGTTGGATTTCTCAGAGATACCTAAGTAGGTATATTGTTCTTGCTATTGCCTTAAGGAGAATTGACAAACCGATATTCTATGAATGTACTTGCATGAGTGAATGATGTGATGAAAATTAAGTAAAGAGTTTTAATTTGGCTACTTCCAAAAGCATAGCAGTATCATTTCAACTTAGCTTTGAACTAAGAAGGCCCAAATGTTTGATACAAGTTTCCAGAAATATTTAGGTTTGATAATGGAAATAAAACTTGTCTTTTAATTTTTGGCAATTATGTTGTCTCTCTTAATCCAATTTATCTTCCATATTATATAGAGTGGAGTCTTCTCAATAGGAAATTGAACATCTGTATCAAATGGCAACACAATTAAATTTTGTCCTGTCATTTGTGGCTGTTTTATCTTATTGAGAGCAGAGCAAAAGTTCTGTTCTTTGAAAAGAAATATATCTGCACACATTTTTATTGTAATTTTCCCTTTTTAAAAATCTTGGTCCAGTTCCTCAAAGTCATGATCTATACTGAACCATTAAATAGAAACAAAATCTGGACCTGGAATGCATGTTAGCTCATATTTCATTGAATAATGTCATTCTCATTGGCTGAAGGGCAGAGGACATAAATTTAAAAGGTACACAATGCACAGCTGGCTGAAGCTGTTTCATGGTTGAAATAAAATGTGAATAAACTCACCCCATATGGTATCACTCACCAGCATCAGTTTAGGTCAACTTTTAAGAAAAGTAAAATGCTGAGAAAAGAGTAATGTGCAACTCTCATTATATCAATTATAGCACTACCAAATCATAAAGAATACAATCTGCATCATTTCTATAATTGTTTTTGTGCATCTGAGTTTACTGCATACCCACAGGGGACATATTAATTTAAGAGCCTATCAACTTCCATTTTCTTCTTAGTTTTTGCCAAATCAAACTCAAAATTAAACACTAAAAGCAATTTAAAACTTTCACAATGCTTGCATGGCACTTTGGATTAATGGGACACTTAGGAGAGGGAATTAATGTACAATTTTGCAATTCTTAAATAATGGCAGACAATGAACACATCAACTTGAAAGATAAATAAAAAAATGAATAAATAAAATCTTGGTAAAATAACTCTGATCATCATTTGTCTACAATCACTTTTTACATTAAATATGTCGTGTCTCTATTGTATTAAGAGCAAAATTGTTAGAAATAATGTAAATGCTAAGGGGTAAAGCAGGAACCTAGAGCTCCTCAATCCCTGTCCAAGGCTTCTACCATAGGCACTTCATGCTCCAGGACACAGGGTTTGCTTGAAGAACAAGGATGGGCAATGTTCCATATGGTTTAATCCAATTAAGAACTTGGAAGGCAAAGACCCAATTGGCATCCAAGAATATGCAGAGGCTTGCCTTGTTCTCTGTGTAACTCCTTTGCAAATATATTGTGCCAATAGGCAGATAGCTCAGGATTTGGGGCAAATGAGTTCCAGCAAGATATTATCAAAATGCATCCTATACTGTGCGTGTTGGTGGAAAACTAGTATGTAGAAAGAAAAATTGGATAGGGATGAGTTCATGTAATAAAAGGATGCTATGAATTCAGTTGAGATACTAGTAGTTTAAAATGTCTCCAAACATGTCCAAAAGTCCTCCCAGGGGACATTGTTGAAAACCACTGGGGTAAGGCAAAGACTAGAGTTTGAGGGATTAGCTAAGTGATTAGCATCTATAACAAAGGATTGAACAAAGAGAGTAGTAATACGGTTGGGTAAGAGAAAACAAATTTTAAAACTATTATGAGGACTGATTAACACCATGTCATAAACAGAATGGACAAGTATGTCTATAGAAAGCTCAGATTATTATTATCCTCCTGGACTACACTGTGGCAGAGCAGGATAGTTAACAGCTCTGGGACAAGATCATTAATGAATGAAGCTATCTATTCTAAATGAATGCAAACTGCTTTTGATTATTTTTCCTGGTAAGATTGGGGGAAAAAAAACACATTTTACAGACCTACAGATTCTACAGGGTAGAATTACTTTCTAGGGCTTCTACTTTTACTTTCCTACCATAACTCCTTTCCACAGTCATAGAACCAATATGAATGTTATGCTGACTGCAAACTTCAACCATTCCAATTTTGCACTCAAAGTTCAAGGAAATGACTTGGAGATTGGTCCATAGACCCATTAGATCTCTCTGAAATAAGCTGGCATCAAGATTTCATTATTACTTGCCCTCCATATGCCCTCATTTTAAACCAGGGTTGGGAGGGGGAAGATATTTTGGTTTCTCTTGAATTAAAGTCAGCTTACATTATGCCTGTAACAATCAATAAACTATTTGGGTATTGCCTTATACCCACAGCCAATATATTCCATAAAAATGTGTCCCCTTGCAGAAGGACCAGGATAACTGCTAATATATTCCCAGTGTGGGCAAAGGGAGTTTTTTTTTTAAATACCCTCTCCTCCAAACCCTTTCCTAAACTCTTGTCAACTCTGTATACCCACAAAGTATGTAGGAGATTTAAGAATTACCTAACAAATTTCTGGCCACCTACTTTTTTGCAAAACCTTCATGGTAGTCTACCTTATAATTCACCATGGCTTCTGATATCTAGTCATCAAACCTCAGACAAAATTGAGACAAAAAGATCCAATTTTAGGACCTAACTATAAATTTAAAAAATAAAACACAAACAAAAAAACAAACCCTAGAAATCCAAAATATGGTTGCAGAAATAAATACCATACTCATTATAGAAAAATTAGAAAAAAAAAGTACAGAAAAAATAGAGGAAACATTCCCTGAAATTCTAGCAACCACACATGACCAGAAATATCATTTTGATTTATTTCTATGCATTTATTCCTTATTCTGTGTATATGGTTCTTTACATATCATGGTAACATTCTCTATTGTACTTTATATTGGGATTTCTTTTGACTTAACCCTGTAATTTTCCAAATGACTGTAAACACTTCCCAAACAAGACTAATAGGGTAAGTTAGCCCACTAGGGATATGTACTACAATTTTACTCTTTCTCCCATTGCTAAACACTATGATTGGCTCCCAATTTTAGCAATTATGAATATTAATAGCATAAATACTTTTTCCCCTGGCATTTTTCCCTCCTCGATTCAAGCTTTATAATCTATTCACAGAGGCATAATAACTGGTTTAAAAGGAAAGCCTTCAAGATTTAAAGGCTTCTCATTGGTCTAAAACCAGGAACTCTCACTGTTTTTTTTTTTTTTTTTTTTTTTTTTTTTTTTTTATCCTGGCAGGATAATCACTGAAAAGATTGAAAAGACCCTAGAATAGGGTCAGCATAGATAGAGGCTGAGGTCCCAGTCTCGTGGCAAGCCCTAAGACATTTGAAAGGATAGGTAAAAGCCCAAGGCACAGGGATCCTCACATCTGACAGATATTTTTGTGGGATAATTTTGGCTAAAATAATGAGTTTGTAGCCCTGAAGACTGAAATACTATTATAAACTAAGTTCTTTAGTTTAGGTCAGTAATGAAAATCTCAAAGGCTTATCAGTGATATGGGCCACATGAAGGCAGGAAGAGGGCTTAGTGGGTCTGGAGTGAGTCTATAGCAAAATGTCCCCCTTTAAGGTGAAAAATCATTGCTCACCCTCATATAGGCTTTTCAGATTTAGCAAACAAAAATACAGGATGCCCAGTTAAATTTAAATTTCAGGTATTTATTTAGTATGTCTTCAATATTGCATGAGACACACACATATTAAAACATTATTTATTGTTTACCGAAAATTCTAATTTAATTGGGCAATCCTGCATTTTATCTGACAATTCTAACCTTAGCCTATTGTTGCTATCCAGGAAGGTGGGCCTAGGATTGCTTCAAATATCTCAAGAGCTACCAGAAATCTGGAGGTTCTTGTGAAATCTCTTTATTTCTAAATTTTAGCAACTAGTTCAAAATGTTTTAAAAACACATCTGGAGGCCAGATGATGGCAGGAGCCATCAGTTAGGGACCTCTGATATTAGATTATGATCCAGAATACAGACTAAAACATATCTGCCATTGGAAGGAACAGTTATAATGCATATTAATCATGTCTTCTTGTCAATGATTTTCTGAGAGCAGGTGTAGACAGGGGGAAGACAGAGAAAAACCATGTGGCCACAATACCTTCAGAGGAAGTTGGAAAGGAGAAGAAAAGATTAAGGTTAGAGAAAAAAGTCTCTGCATAGCACATCTAAACTCCTCCTATTTGACTAGTACACAAAGAACCAGTCCTATGACTTACAAAAGTCAGAGTATCCCCTTGAAATTCAAATAGGTTTCATTAACCATAGTCGGGTCAACCATTTTAAGGTAATATCAAGGAAAACACAGTATTTTTCCTTATTTAAATCCCACAAGGAAGAGCTTCCACAGAAAACCATAAAAAGTTATTCAAGTTAACATTTACTAGAATAGAGAAAACTGTAGTTTCACTTTAAACCTCTATTTGTTAATTAAGCATAGTTATGTTTCTTTGGTACTAAAATTGAGATAATTTTAATTGAAAAATCTTCTGTATCTCTACAAGGTAAGAATGATTTCCTCTGATGATGTGCAAGTCCCAACGTCCTAATTAAAATAAAATAATGGCTTTCCAATCAGTTGTGGGAAGGAGACATTTAGAGAATTACCATGAGGCACTTTGCAAGGAGTACCATTAAAAATGATGAATATAGGTAGCTGAACATTTTGTTGCTGTTAAATTGAATTCAGAGGATACGTGAAAGAGCTTTTATTTACTTGGTGCCAAGTCTTGATGCATTCATATAAATTGTCTGGCATGTGCAGTATTATGAGTCAAACAGCTTTGCTCCTGTAAAATAATTCTAGATGCAGAGGTGCCTGGATGTAATTTCCAGAACTCTACATTTCAGCATGTATATTCAATTCTTACTTTTGCTGGAATAGGAGTAAAAATGTATACTCGTTAGCAAAAAGGAGTCTTTTACCTAATTATCTTTAACTTAGAAATGAACCTTCAGTTTGGAGCTGAATTCCAGATTTCTTAGTAAGATGTTTAATAAATTAATTAACAATCAAGTATAAACATGCATTCAATCAAGAATGACATTCAAAATCTTTAACCTTCTATCTGACATAGTACTGACCAATCAGAATGGACACCAACCCAATCAGAACAGATGTTTGCTGTAAAAACTTGTTTTAAATGTATTCCTGTACCAGTATATTAGCACTGTATATAAGCCAGAAAGAGAGAGAGAGAGATGCCTTAGGAGAATGAAAAAACAATTAGGGCCAAACTCTACCTTAAAATTGTATACTATAAATGATGTTTATATTAGAAGGTAACCTCTCTTATTATCAGCTAGTTTACTGGCTCATAAGGATAAGTCCTGGGGGACAGAAACAGAAAAGAAAAATCAGAAAGTGGAGCATACAATCCACCAGTTATCTTCTTGTTTCTAACATACAAAAGTCTGGTTTGGTTTGCAAAACTGGTGCACTATTCCCCTCCTGGTAACCAGGCTCCTTTTCAACATAATTTTGAGACTCGACCCATCAAGACAGAAGCTATTTAACTTCCCTTTGTATTTGGCTGGACTTCTGATTTGCTTTGACCAACAATGGGAATTTATCAGTTTTGAGCCTTGGCCCCAAGAGCATGCACACTTCCAAGTTCTTTGTTTGAAATTTGCTGCCACCATGCAAACAAGTCTAGGATATCCTGCTAGATGATGATGGCACATAAGTCACCCCTGTTGCCTTGGTCAAACTGCCAGCCGAGTACAGGTACATAGAAGCCCAGGCAAGATTAATCCTGGCCAGACAAGCAGAGGTATCCAGCTGACACACAGACTTGTGAAATAAAATAAATAGTTGTTATTTTAAGCCAAGTTAAAAAAAAATTGAGGGATGACTTGTTATGCAGCAACAGATGGTGAATACAACTGACCTTGCTAGTTTGAGAAAAGGAGCAGAAACTAGAGTTTTTATTAGCAGACAAGAATAAAAATATACTAATGTTT